>NW_012267638.1:27585-29945 GCF_000151885.1 Dipodomys ordii | reverse complement strand
ATCATTTTATCCATAAATGTGGCTAATCTATTATCTATTGTGTAAATTTTGCAAAACCCTGAAATTTTCTTTGGAAAGGTCTTTTAAGTCTACTTTTATATTGATTTCTTGGTAGCCTAGAAGTTGGTTGCCCTTGAATGGAATGCAATCTGCTCTTCCTGGTATAGGTGAACATTAATCTTACATAATGACCCTCAAATGAATGGTCTCTTATTGCAACATGCAATACAGTTTTTAAGACTATATCAATAAATATTCCTTTTGCTAGCCTTCTCTCTTTGTTTACTCTCTCTTTCCCTCTGTCTCTCTCCTTTTCTCTCTCTGTCTCACTCTCTTTCTCTCTCTCTCTCTTTCTCTGACTCCCTCTCCCTCTTTCTATTTCTCTTTTTGGCTTCTATAGGCTGTTGCTACTTACAGAGTGCAAAATAGTGGTGCCAATAGCTAGAGTGATTTGCTTGCATTGTTTTGATTCAGATTTGATTCTTCTAAATTTAGGCCACTTATTGTGATGTTGATAGATACCCTGCATCTGATTATGAAACATGCTTCTATTTTTGTTTAGTAAGAGATTCTAAAAAGTATTATTAAATCATATCAAAGTTTTGTCTTTATTAGATTATTCATTCCCATTTTAATAGAATTCCTTTAATATACTGATGAATGGATTATATTTACTTTTCATATGGATAATACTTATTATTGTGGAATAAACTCTACATGATAATTATTTTTCTACATAATGCTAGGTTTTAGTGGCTGTGGGGTTTTTTTGTTGTTGTTTTCTTTTTTTTCCAGGAAGCAGGGAGGCTGGTCCTGGGCTTGAACTCAGGGCCTGGGTGTTGTCCCTGATCTTTTTTAATCAAAGCAAGCACTCTTCCACTTGAGTAACAACTCCACTTTTGGTTTTGTTTTGTTTTGTTTTTGTTGGTTAATTGGAGATGAGAGTTTCATACTTTTCTGCGTGGCTAGTTTCAGATCCTCAGATCTCAATCCCCTGAGTAGCTAGGATTACAGACATGCCTTACCGGTGCCTGGCTAGTATCTATGTTTTAATTAAACTGCTTAGAGCTAATTGTTAAGTGAATTATCTTAAATTACCCTTTTCTATATAGTCCTAGCTGAGTTTTGCTATTAAGACAGTTATATTATCTACAAAAGAAAAGGATATGTTTGACAAACCCTATATCCATTTCATGAAGACTTGTAATGTGAACCAGTGCAATATGTTGAAGCTTGATTAACTTTCTTCATAAACGGGAGGCAAAAAGAGGAAGAAGAAAGTTAAGCCAAGGTTCTCCAATACGGTGGTCTCTACTCCTGTCAGGCTTATGACCTCTAAAAGCTTCAAGCCATTTCTGTACATGTCAGTCACACTGATGCATATTTAATGTATTAATTTTAGTCAGAGAACATCACTTACATAAGATTGATGACTGATTTTCTGGCATTTCTTGAGAATCCCTTTGTGGTTTGGTAATAAATAAGTTTATGCAACTTTAATAAGTACAAAAGAATGAATACTGGTTACTTGCTGAGTGAACGGTTTTGTAGACACTTATTCGTTTAAGATTTTTAATTTTGCTGTACCAT
Source organism: Dipodomys ordii (assembly GCF_000151885.1). Classification (NCBI taxonomy): domain Eukaryota; kingdom Metazoa; phylum Chordata; class Mammalia; order Rodentia; family Heteromyidae; genus Dipodomys; species Dipodomys ordii. The sequence goes on along the minus strand of NW_012267638.1, from coordinate 28,355 downwards.
CATGTTACATCCTTACAAGCACTGTAGTCTGAATTTGCCTTTTTTAATCGTTTCTGCAAGATCTGTGATGAATTCTTACAATGCATCATTATTTTTATTCTATATCCTATAATTTCTGGCTACGTGGTTAAATGTGTGAAAGTTTTGAGAGTTAGATGTTCTCAGCTGGTTATTCCTTTCAGCATAAAGTAATATTCCTCTTTTTCTCTCCTATATTGTTGGCTTTTGTATACTTGACATTTCAGTTATTTTTTTAATGCTTTAACTTTAGATTTTAGATGTCAGTTATATTAGCTGTATATCCTTGGAATGTTTATATGTTTTTATTGTAAAAATACTGTGCAGAGGGATTACAGTCACATGAGTAAGGTAATAAGTCCATTTCCTATCGAACATTGTTACCTCCTCCTTTGTTTATCCCCTACTGTCCCATCTCTCCCCACCTCCCAATTCCTCCCTCCCCCCACCCAAAGTTGTAGAGTTCATTTCCAACATAGTGTCTTGTATATCTCATTGCTACAATGGGTCAACTTGTATCCTTATTTCAGCATTTGTTATTTCCTTCCCCTCCCAAAATTGTATGCAGGGCACTGGAATCAAATACAGTGAAAACAGGGGTTATACCATGGGGGAAGAACATACAAATGAAACAAAAAAAATAGCATAATACATAATAAATATGTTAAAAACAATGACAAGAAAGAAAAAAAACACTTGTGTCCCTATCTTAGGGTTCATTTTTCTTAACATTATCTTATATGGCCACATGC
>NW_012267638.1:23774-26430 GCF_000151885.1 Dipodomys ordii | reverse complement strand
CTTCCATTCTATTTTTAGCTCCCTTATCGAATATAATTCTGTGGGTTCATTTCTAGGTCTTCAGTTCTTTTCCATTGGTCCTCAGGTCTGTTATTGTGCCAGTACCAAGCTGTTTTGATTACTATGGCTTTGTAGTAGAGTTTGAAATTTGGTATTGGTATTCCTCCAGCACTGTTCTTTCTGTTGAGCATCGTTTTTGCTATTTGGGGTGTTTTATTGTTCCATACAAATTTTTGGATTGCTTCTTCTATTTAATTGAATAATGAGGTTGGGATATTGATAGGCATTGCATTGAATTTGTAGATAGCCTTAGGAAGTATTGATCCTTGGCATTTTTTAAATCTTATTAAAGGCCTCTTTGTTTTATTATGTGAATTTACTTATTTCATTTTTATTAGAAAATTGAAATATTTGATATTGACTGTATCTCCTTTTCCCCTGTGTTGTATATAGACGTACCAACACATCATTGTTAGGCTAAGATGTTCTCATTTGCATGATTACTGCTGTTTAATATCTAGAATTTATTTTATATATTCTATTGTACATACTATATTTTAAAATAAAATATTGTAAAATATAATGTTTTGCATATAATATACATTGCATTATATATGTACATTATATATAATACACATTGTACATAGTATAATATAGAATATGTATATAATAAAATTTCAGTTAGCAAATTGCCCAGATTTGGGAAAAAAGCATCTTATTTTCAGGAATAGATCACAGGTATGAGGTGGTAGATGACTACTCTTGGCCCTGAAATTGTTATTTCTCAATGCAGTTTTGTTTACTCTCCTCACATTTGTTTTGCCATCCACCAAAGTAAAGTAACAATAGAAAAATGTGAGCCCCTTCTGACTCATGACTGCTACTGCTTGTTTCAATAAAACACTTCAGACTTTTATCTCACCTAAATTGATTCATTATAAAAGAGCTTTCAAACACAAAACCTTGAATAATAGAAAACAACTCCACAAGACAAATTGAAATGATAAAAAGGTATTATAAATGGATTTTTAAATGTTTCCATTATATTTTCAAAAAATTACTTAGAACTAGGGTATTGTTCAAGTGCTGGGCACTCGTCTGGCAATGGTGAGGCTCTAACTTTAATTTCCATTATATGTATGTATGCATGTATGTGTACAAATACACACACACATACACACACACATACACACACAGACTGAAGGTAAATCATTTTAGATATATTATCAAATAAAAATGTCATCATTTCAAATGTTGCTAGATTTTCGTTAAAATATTGAGTATAATTATAGCATATAAATGAATTGAACTACACTAAGATGAAGAATTGCAGATCATTTTAGAAATAGCATTAATAAAATAAAAAGAAAATATAATGTGAAGGAAGATATCTATGATTGGTATGGTAAAAGAATGATATATGAAGCATATAAAGAGTTCGTGTGCATGAGTAAGAAAAACACAATGAAACCTATTTAAAAGTAAGTAGCAAATTATTTAAACAAGCCTTTCAAATTTTCCACAAAGTATCTGTAAACATATAAAAAGATGACTAAGATTATTAGTCATGAGGACACTACAAATTTAAACCCTAATGAATACATAACCACAAGAATCTCTAAATGTTTATCACTTTGAAACCCTTAACTCATTGTTCACAAGAGCATAAACTGATACAAATATATTAGTATCTAATGAAATTGAATATATAAATATCCTATGACTTGGGAATTCAGGTTCTATAGATTTGCCCTTCACAGTGTGTATGTATGTATGTGTATGTGTGTATGTGAATATTCACACTAGTTTTATTCAAAACATGCTCACAAGTAAATAGTAAGTAGTAAAATATTAGCTGAATGAGATATAACATCCTATCAAAAAGAGAGAATATGCTATTATTCCACAAGCTATATGAACATGAATTGATTGAAAGCAATAAGAAACAAAAGAAAATATTGAGCCAGACACTGATGGCTTATGCCTATAATCTTAGCTACGCAGGAGGCTGAGATCTGAGGATCACGGTTCGAAGCCAACCCAGGCAGGAGAGTCCATGAGCCTCTTATCTCCAATTCCCCACCAGAAAACCAGAAGTGGCGTTGTGGCTCAAAATGTAGACAGCAAGTTACCCTTGAATACGAAACTCAGGGAGAGTGCCCAGGTCTTGAGTTCAAGTCCCAGGACCAACAAATCAGACCAACAGCAAAAAAAAAATACTGAATAATTGTATTTATATGAATTTAAAATAGGCAAAATAGTCATAGGATTAGAGGCCAGACAGTGGTTACCTGGGGCAGGAGAGAGCAGGCAGGTTTGGAAAGTGACCAGATTTGTCTTAGTTTGTTCTTACTTGCAAGGATTTGGATGCAGCATCTATTTTGACAGTAGATCACATAAAGTGCCGATGAAGAAAGGGGACTGGTATGAACAGGGAGGGGAGGAACAGCTAGGAACATTTGTATTCGTGAGCAGTTTCCACTGTAAGTTACCGGGCGTGGCCCTGCCACTGAGAACTCTCTAAGAACAAAGTGAACCCTTCAGGACTGTTCCTCTCAGAGGTGGAGGACCTGGTGTTTACCAAGGAACATTTGGATATTTATAAACATCCTTCACAGGCCACATACATTATTGGTGCAGGCTAATGAACTTCAGG
>NW_012267638.1:18941-22369 GCF_000151885.1 Dipodomys ordii | reverse complement strand
AAAGAAAACAAGCACGTAAACTAGAGGTGAAGGTGTAAGGATCTGATAACACTGTTTCTAGAGACTATGGTATTAAATGAACAAAAAAGAAAATCAAACCTTTGTGAGGAAAAAGATGGTTGCTGTGGTGTTTTGTTTTTACTAAAATAATAAAGTATAAGATAGGATATATAGTAAAAATAAGAGTACAGGAAACATTAGTTGGAACACCAGGGAGGAGAGATATTCGATTCAGAACTGGAAGGAAGGGACCTGATGGTAAAAGGGATAATAATTCATTTCAGGAAGGCAGGAAATTTATACTTGTTTTATCCACCACTGTATCTCTAACCGTAGGCATTGAATGTCCAGCCAATAATAAATAGGTGCTTAACATATAAACATGGAGCAAATCCATTGTTATGTATTGTGTGTGCTTAGGATTTTTAATCACGTTTCAAAGTGTTCTTTCCCCCTTACAGTTCCTCCATCAGCTTATTATTGCCCTACAAGTAGCTTTAGCATAAAGTCAACATTTTCGCCAAGAGAATTGCTCACTTGAGTTTACATATTTAATGTTTACATTTGCACATACAGATTAGACTTTCTTGAAGTTCTCCTCAAGGGCTGATGTTCATATTTGGTAGGCTCTCATGGTTGGTGGCAGCCTCTGCTAGAGGCGATGACTTCAGTCTCAGGGAACAGTCTGTACACAGCCCAACAACCTGAACCAACCAACTCAGGGTAACAAATCTGGCAAAGTAAATTACTTTCTGCATCTAGGTTTCTGTTGTGACTTGGACTGTATCTGTAGTTGACTCTTGGTCTTCTCTAAGCACAAGGCACTACCTGTTATTTTTTCCAGCAAAGTAGGGACAATTATTTGAATGTGATCATTCATTCATTCATTTATCCAGGTTCTATGTGAGATCCTGTCTCAGCCCATTTTCTGAGCCGTAACAAAAGAACATACTAATAATTTGTAAGTAATAACTGATTGTAACATACTAGTAACATAATATCATACCGTAACATACTAGGAATTTGTAAATTATGAAATTTTGTTTAAGACATTCACCACTGGCTCACATCTATAATCCAAGCTACTCAGGAGATGGAGATCTGAGGATTTTGATTTGAAGTCAGCCTGGGCAGAAAAGTCTGTGAGACTCTTACCTCAATAAACTACTCAAAAACAGCCAGAAATGGTGCCACGGCTCAAGTGGTAGAACATTTCCCTTGAACACAAAGAGACTCAGGGACAATGCCCAGGCCCTGAGTTTAACTAACCTCTAGGACCTGCAAAACAAAACAAAACAAAACAAAAATGTTTAGCTGTCAATTCTGGAGACTAGGAAGTCAAGGGCATGTTGCTAGGTCGTAATGTGGAAGAAGTAGGGGCAAACACGTGTAGGACAGAGAAAATGAGGCCAAATTTATTCATTTTATCAGAAATTCATTCTGGAGATGAGTAACCAACTGACTCTCTGAGTGCCACTATTAATCTATTCGCAGAAATCTAATGGCAGAAATGACCCATCATGTCATGAAGATGTAACCTTGTAGAACTGCTATAGTGTCAATTAGATTTTAACACTTTTTTTTGAAAGGGACATGAACAAGACACTACATTGAAAATGAACTTTACAACTTTGGCAGGGAGGGAGGAATAGGGGAGGTGGGGAGGGAAGGGATAGTAGGGGAAAAACAAAGGAGAGAGCAACAATGCTCAATAGGACATGTACTCATTACCTTACTCATGTAATTGTAACCCCTCTGTACATTATACTTACAATAAAACTTTTAATAAAACAAAATACTCTAAAAATAAATAAATAAAACATAAAACCCTAGCAGACCCCCTAGCCTTCTATAAACCTCTAATGCCACAAAAGTCAAGGCTGAATCTAAAATCTTTAGACAGGCTTTTTTTTTTTGCTTCCAATTTGGTGGCAGTCAGGATCCAAGCAATGTTTATGTGGCCTTTCCTTCCCAGCAATACTTAAACTACAAATGCTGAGACTCACATGGCCAAGCCTGGCTCATGCAGCCAGGACCTTTGATCGCCAGGCTGACTGAAGAGCAGTAAACTCACCATGCCTCGACTTTTCAATCAACTATCTTTTGTCTCAGGCTCTTTAGAGTGACAACCTCAGCTAAATAAATGCGCCTCGCAATTGACCTGTAGCACAATAAGTTGCTCATAAAGGAAAAAGAAAACAAGAACAGATTTAAATGGACCCTCAGCCTTTATTTTTGTGAAAGACGGGAGAATTCTGGCTGATCTAACAATGAGTACAATTTGCATAGACTAGTGGGAGCAAAATAGAAAAGAGAGTTGAAAGTACCATGCATTTTACATTAAAAATAATAATAACAATAATACATCAGGAACAAATGAAAATAGCTCACATCAACGCAAGCATGGGAATAAGAAATAATATTCAGGTCAGGGGCACTGCCATTTCGCACCTTTGCTGTCTTCAGGATTGGAGTTGAAAGACAGAAGATCAAGGAAGGACTTGCCTGCCCAAGCAGAGTTTTTCCTTGCAGCCAGAAAAGGACCACAATCCCAAAGGGAGGTATTGAGAGGAAGCTGAGCTAGCTGTGTGCCTTATATAAGTCACAGTGTGTCTGAGTCCCTTCTGTCAATCTATGATAAAGGAGAATGGACGTGTGTGGAGAGATGCGGGAGCCGCGACCAAAGACAGCGCAGCCGTAAGGCACGGCCGCAAAAATGGCACGGCTGCGACCAAAGATGGCGCTGGCTCCCGCCTTCCGTCTTCCCAGTGACGAGTGCTCTTTGTAAGAAAAACAACTCCTTATGTGGCTATGATTTGGCTCCTAGTTTGCTTCCGTGTTTGCAGCCCTATCGGTATATGCCACGTAGTGCTTCGGGATTGGCCATCCAGGAGGCTTATAAGCGGAGCGCAGAAGCGGGCAGAAGCAAGCGGGAAAGAATCTTGTAGCAAGGTCCTGAATAAACCGCTTGAAAGAAGAACCTGTTGTAGGGGCGTCATCCTTGCGGGTCGAGGCGGTCGCGACAGAGGTGAGCCACACAATGTCTGGTAATGCTAGTGTTTGCTAGAGTTTGCTCTCATAGTCTGCAGACAAACACAGGAGTTAAAAAAAAAGTGTTCCTATTTGTTTCTCTCTGTTCATTGACATTGAGAGTAAGACAAGAATTGGTAAAATTCAAATTGAAACCACCAAATAGAACTTCACCCCTTACCTGTGTCCCTAGTTTTTTTTTTCCAATAATGTATTTTAAATTCTCATTTAGAGTTTGCTTCTTCGTAGCATATGTTCTTTAATATGATTTCCATGTTCTTTAAGGAGCTACCTGGTAGACCTATATGGGTAACTCACACTTGTCATCCTAGCTAATTGGAAGGCTGAGATTTAGAGAATCTTGCCAAGACAAAATGTTCAAGAGACCTCATCTCAAC
>NW_012267638.1:8428-12980 GCF_000151885.1 Dipodomys ordii | reverse complement strand
CCCATTTGTTAGGAAATGGAAAGTGTCCGGACCCACAGGATGTCAACGAGGGCGGTGAACCTAAGCTAGAAGGAATGAAGGGACAAGAGACACAAAGAATGACAGCAAGACAAGGGTTCTGATCAAGCTGCCAATTTTTATTTTTCACACAGGGGTATTTATATGCTTGGAATAAGGAAGCTTTTTCATTGGCCGTTAAAGAAGGTTTTTCATTGGCCGTAGCAGTGCAGGATGTTTGCTTAGGGCAGGGGGAAAGGTGGTCCTTAGCAGTTGCAGGATGTTTACTTAGGGCAGGATGAAGGATTCTGTAAACTCAGCCTCAAGATATTCCAGTGAGATAGTCAAGCCTATTATGTTGAGAGGCTCAACTTTTGGCTCCCGACAGAAAGACTTGGAAAAAATTAAGTGACGTAAACCAGGCCCAAACAAATGTAGGTCCCATGGTTTCCCTTATTTGCAATAACTAGTACATGTGTAGGACAAGCAAGAAAAGGCCAAAAGCTATGTACATATGACCATATAATATTAAGTTAAGCAAAATGAACCCCAAGGTAGGGACACAAATATCTTTTTTATTTCTTGCTATTGTTTCTAATGTATTTATAATGTACCATGTGATTTTTGTTGTTGTTTCTTTATATGTTCCTCCCCCGTGGTATAACCCCTGTTTTCACTGTATTTGAGGCTGGTGCCCTGCATCTTGTATATACACTTCTCTAATTCAGGGAGCAGAAGGGAAAAAACAAAATGCTTAACTAGGGATACAAGTTGACCCATTGTAACAATGAGATATACAAAACACTATGTTGAAAACAAACTTTACAACTTCAGCACAGGGGGCGGGTAGTTATGGAGGTGGGAGGGAAAGGTTGGCAGGGGGAAAAAGGAGGAGGCAACAATGCTCAATAGGATATGTACTCATTACCTTGCTCATGTAACTGTAACCCCTCTGTACAGCATTATCATGATAGAAAATGTACAAAAAATAGATACATAGCCTTCAATTCAGAGCCCAGAACTACAAACATCTTTCTTCCAGTCTTCTAAGCTTTTCCTATTAGATCTTCCACACCAAAACACCAGATTATTGTCCCTTCTCTGAAAAAAAATCAGATTATTGTCTCCTCCCTGGACAATGAGGCTTTTGATAACAGGAAAGGGCGTTCCAAGTTCTCCATCCATCTGAATCCTCTGACCTCCTTCAGAAAGTAAGTTTCCAGGCCTCCCCCATGAAAACAAATGGACTTATGGAGCTAAAAGGTAAATCTCCGGAAGCATGCTATTCCATTTGATTACCAGAGCATTTACATTTTAGCAATAATTCTTATACACCAATCTGCCTAATTTATATGGGCTATGATTTCAAAGTAATTGTGTGATTTGACACCTTTTTCTTTTAATAGAAGATTTCGTTTTATTATTCTGCTAACTATACACAGCAAGGAAAGTCTAACAAACCAGACCATGTTCCGTGTCTTTCCACATCCCACTCATGAAGAGCAGCATTGCGTAATGAAGGCTGTAAATGGGTCCTTTTCTTCCTATGCCATCCTTGGAAACTCAACTGTAAAGAAATTCCCTTTGAAAGATTCATGCTTAATTATCTAATAGCTAAAAGCATTCCGCCAATGTAGAATAATGTATATGTGTCGGAGCTGTGTTTATTTCACACACACACACAAAAGAAGCCAGCAGGATGCAAAAGCTGATTCCAATAGCATTTGAGAAACAGACTTCTAAAGCTTCCAGGAAAAGGAAAAAAAAAAAAAAACCACCTGGAATAAACTTATAAGTCAGGGAAGAGACATGTCAACGTTCTGAAGGTCATAATGTTGCAACCCTAGGGTTTCTGTTCAATGGCATGTTTGTTAAAAATTTGCTTCACTATGAAACAAAAATCTACAAGTTAGCAGTCTGGACCATAATCAACATTACTGAAGCCAAGTTACAATCTCCTAGAAAATTAAATAAACGGTGGTGTGCTTCTTGAAACAAGGTTCAGGTCAGACACCGAGTGCACATACTACTTTACATTTGATTTCCTTGTTTGAGATAATTCTTGCTCATGAAAATTAGGTGACGAATCTTACTCTTTCTTCAGGATGGATCTCTTCAAATTAGTTAATATTCAATCTTACATCATTTGTCTGTCTACTCATAGAAAACTTAGTCTCTCAATAATTGTTTTACTGCTACATATTTGCTAAATCATGTTCAGGAAACATTTATATGACAACTTACAGAGAGCCTGAATGCCAATCATCTCCCGTTTCTTTAGGATGTAAGGAATTCAATAAGTCTAAAACAAATTCAAAAGTGTATCCTTGAGTTATAAACATTTGATGAATAAATGCAAGGTTGGTCTTTTCCTTGTTTGAATAAATAAAATAACGACAATTTATTTAAATACTACTCTGGTAAATAATATTTAAAATGTTTTAATAAATGAATTATTTAATTTATTTAAATATTTATTTCATAAAGATTAAATTTTTATAATACCCTACTTAATTTAATTCCTACAATCTTGTTAAAAATCAAGAAACTGAGTCTCACAGATGATCTGTCCATGGGTCAGGTAAACAGATTGCATTTTCTGCTCATATCACTCCATTTTTATGACCATTTTTCAAAGCACGAGGATTGAGTCTTCAATTTAAGGTTGGTTTATCTTATTAGTAGTTTAAACACTAACCTAGGCCTGCAAGCTGAAAAGACATGCAAAATAATTTGCCAAATAACACTCTAAAATGATAGTTCTGTATAATCATGGTCAGATTTCCCTTTAAAAGATTACAAAAACATTGTTCTTTCCTGAAACCCATTAAATCTGTGCTTTTCTGTGAGATTTATGCCCCAGCAAAGCAATCTTATCATTTAGGTTTTAATTATTGTCAGTTGTGAGTTAATTAGCCTATCCAGTTTTCTCCCTTGATATTTTTGTCTCAAAGTCCCTATAAATTTTTTGTCCTTTAAAAAATATAGAAGGGATGTTTTTAAAGATTAAACAGGCAACTGAAAAAGAAAGAAATACATTTCTCCCATAGTCTGAGATTGATCTGATACTTTACACATATTGAGTGACAGGCTGTGCATTAGAATGCAGAAGGGAATGGTGGGAGGGAATATGAACCTAGCAGGAGAAAATTGAGTCTCAAATGTAATTTTGAGTAAGGAACTCACTTGGTCCCTATTAGCCTTACTTACATGTCAGCTGAGATCATTGGGAGTAATCAAGAGATAATCCAAGAAAAGTGGTTGCACATTTTCAAAGTGCCAAGCCCTACTGCATACCCCACCACCATGATTCTCTTTGAAGTTACTAAACTTCCCACATTCTCTGTAGTAAAGGAGCCATGTTCAGAGTCTTTCTCCTGCCTGGTGAGTTTCCTGCTTCTGCCTCCCACTCCTGTTAGATGCTAAGATACTCTCTTTCTTCGTTTGTCTGCTTATTCATCCCCACCATTAAAAGTAAGTTCTCTGAGAGAAAGGATTAGGTCTATTGTACATCCCCACCACAGAGAAAACATACCTGTATCTGCTAGATACTGGATGAGTATTTGCATAGGGGATTTTAAACCATGTAAAACATATACCTCATTGCATCTAGATTAAGTATATTGAGCATCCAAAGCTCCATAAGCAGTAGGTTTGGGGATAAATTGCTGTAGTATCCCACCCGAAGAAATTGAAATATGGGGTAATAGCAGCATAATAATGGGTAAGCAGAAAAAGCATTATGAAGACAAGCAGTGGGTAAAGAAAGAAAGAAGTTAAGGATGTGTTTTTGCAGGAAACAGGAAAGGTCCAGTCACCTTTTTATAAGCCTAAAACATTCACATTCCAGACCATATATTCAGACCTCACTGAGTGAGACCATGTCTGATGAGCATGTGCAGAAGAACTGGAAACATGTTTCCTAGAAGATGTGATAGGGACTGTGTTGCTCATACCAGTATTTGGCATTGTTTTTCAGTGAGTTCTGGTGACTGAGCATAAAAGGATTCACTTTCATCCATCCTTTGGCTAACATGTTATTTTTACAGGGATAAATCTTATACAATACTTGCTGTGATAACTGCTGTTTCGGTTCTAAATAGCTTTCCCAGGAAGGTCTCTAACTCACTCAAACATCGCGTTTATCTTGCTACCTTACATCATTTTTAAGATGATATGCTTATTTATTTACGTATGTGTTTATTTGTTTGCTATCCTTAAGTAGTTGTGCAGAGAAGTTGCCATCTAACAAAGCAATTTAAGAATACAGTGCATCATGATCAATGTTACTCTTTTCTTTTTTACAGAGGGGTTACAGTTACATGAGTAAGGTAATGAGTACATTGCTTATCAAGCATTGTTGCTTCCTCCTTTGTTTGTCCCCTACCATCCCTGCCCTCCCATCTCCACAACTACACCCCCCATCACCTAAAATGTAAAGTTCATTTTTCTTTTTTTTTCTTTTTTTTAATTTAATTTAATTTTATTTGTGAACATACTTTACAGAGGGGTTACAATTACATGGGCAGGATAATGCGTACATTTCTTACCAAGC
>NW_012267638.1:0-5307 GCF_000151885.1 Dipodomys ordii | reverse complement strand
TGAGGGGCATCTGGGTTGGTTCCATATCTTAGCAATGGTAAATAATGCTGTAATAAACATAGTTGTGCTGGTAGCTTTAGTGTGGTCTTGTTTGTGATCATTTGGGTAAATGCCCAAAAGTGGGATTGCTGGGTCATAGGGGAGCTCTATGTGGAGTCTTTTGAAGAACCTCCATACTAATTTCCAAAGGGGTTGAACAAGTTTACACTCCTACCAACGAGGCAGTAGGGTACCCTTCTGTCCACATCCCCTCCAGCATCTGTTGTTATTAGAGTTCTTGATGATAGCCATTCTAACTGGGGTGAGGTGAAATCTCAATGTTGTTTTGATTTTCATTTCTTTTATGGCTAAAGAAGTTGAGCATTTCTTCATGTGTCTATTGGCCATTCTTATTTGCTCTTCCAAAAAGTTTCTCTTTAAGTCTTTGGCCCACTTATTGGGCAGTTGTTTCTTTGATGATAAATTTCCTAAACCATTAACTTCTGTCCCTAGGTCCTCCTCTTTATACATTATCCTCAGATTAGGCCTTCTTCTGGTGTCTTCCAAATGTTGAATAGATGTATTATATTTCTTGGATTTGTCTTGGATAGTTGTAAGTTCTTTCTTTGTATTTACTAGGCTGTCTTCAATCCCCGAGATTGGATCTTCTGCATGGTCTAACCTACTGTCAAGACTTTCTACTTTTTTTAAATTTCCTTTCCTTCTAATTGGTAGTCTTTGATGGCTTCAAATTATTTGTTGGAGTTTTGTTTTAGATCTTGTGTGAACTACTTTACTTCCTTAATTTGGTGTTCAGTGTTTACTCTCAATTAGTTGATTGGTTATGGTTTCCTTGGACTCCCTTTCCTTCTGTCGGGCTCCATTCAGCATTCCTTTTGTGGTCTCCCTGGGTTCTTTCAGCTGTCTGTTTATGGAATTCATGAATGCCTCTATTGATTGTTATCTATTCTCATCCGGCTCTCACAATTCTTATATTACTCTTTGATTAGCTTCCTCACGTTCATGCAATTTCTGTATTTCTCTTTGACTGTTCTCAGCCTGCTTATGCAATTCCTGTATTAATCTTTGAGTAGCTTCCTCTTGCTCACAAGATTCCTGTATTAATCTTTGGTTTGCCTCATCTCACACTCTATCACACTCACACTAAGTCCTTTGCAGGTTTTCAGTCTTTTCATTCACCATGTTTACCAGTAGCGTTTATAGAGCTTTTTGGGAATTCTCCTCTGGATTGTTCATTAACTGCTCTGTTACCTGATTATCATGAGTGGGAGTTGAGATACCTGGACTTGCCATTTTTCTTGTGTTTCTCCGGCTTGTTCTGCCCATTTGGTATGAAAGTAACACCAATTTTGGTGCTAGAACACTATTTTAAGGCAATCATCAACCAGAGACCTGTAGTTGCACAGTCAAAATGGCTGCAAATACAATCTAATTCAACAGATACAATCTATTCAACATCAACCAACTATGAACTAATAGGCTACAAACATCAAAGAGGGATTCAGCAAACCAGAAATTATTAGGTTTAGGGAGAATTGTGGGGGGAAATAGGATTAGAGGGATGTGGAGAGGTAAAAGGATAGTGAATTTAACCAAGTCCTAATCTCAGAGAGGGAAATGGATTGGACAGAATGATAAGAGAGAGATTAAAAAACAAGAAAAAATGGAAAAACAAAAATTTAAATTTAAAAAAATGAAACACTTAAAATTATGTAAGTATAAAGAAATGATACTGAGAAAAGAAAAAGATAGGATGAGAGGAGGGGAGAAATAAAAAGGAAACATGAAAAAATAAAAAATTCTTAAAATTGGACTAGTTGAAAATTATATAGGTATGAAGAGATAATACTACTATTAAAGAAGTTAAGCCTAAGAGGTTGTGAATTGAGTAATAAATTTCTGGATTAAGTATGTACACAATGGGAGATAAGGTCTAAATAATCGAAGTTGGGTATATATCTGGAGATGAGCAGAACAGCAATTAAATCATGCAAAAAAAGAATGAAAGAGAAAAAAAAAGACCAAAAGGTCAAGTGATTTAAAACACACACACACACACACACACACACACACACACACACACACACACACAAAATAAAATTATGAAAGAAAAAAATAATAGAAAAAAGTTTTAAAAAATTTAAAAAGGTAGAAAAAAGAGTTCTTTGATTTTTTTGGGGGGGAGGGGAGATCTTGTATCTCCCTGTGTCCATAACCAGTCTCTTGGTAGAGTCTCTGGTCTGCTTGTGGTGTTTGGTTTTCCTGTGGCTTGATTAGTTTCTTAAATCAGTTTGTTTGAACAGGCAGACAGCTTTGCCCCACCCAAGACTTTGTGATCCTCCTCCCAGGCTAGTTCAGTGGAAGAGAGATCTGCTTTGAGTATCACAAAAGAAGGAGTTGCTGTGATGAGGCTAGGTTCTGGGTAGGGGTGAGGCCCATCAGCAATCAGTCACTTTTCCCTGAGACACTCACAGAGCCCAGCCAGGAGCCATTCTCAGGTTATATGCTTATTAAGTTTCAATTGTTTGTCTAGGCTGCAGTGGGGAGGGGCAGCCTCTGGCTCTGTTTACCCAGTGAAAAAAGTCACTCCTCTGGGGGCAGAGATTTCTCTGCCTGGGCGGGGTGACTTTCCCCTAGGTGGAGCTAAGCCTGGCAAGTCATGTCAGGTTCCTGTGACCTGCTAATGGCTCTAATTGTTTTCTTCCAAGGCCTGGGTTGGAGCTAGCTGCTCTAGCCAGCCTTTGTCAGTATCAAAGATGAAGATCTTCTCCAGTGGTGGGGGAGGAGCTGCCTTCCCACCATGGCTCAGTGAGAAGGAGTGAGGATGTCAGGGTTCTACTCACTCTTCCTGGGCCTTCCCTGGTCTGCTATCTTCAGGATGAAGATTTCTGCTCCTTGTCAGTTCTTGCTGGTGGTAAGTAGAATCAGCTTGCGTGCCACATCTTATGCCTTGGTCTCAGACTTTCTCTGTTGGTATGGCTGCTTCGGCTGCTGCCTCCATAGCTGCAGCTACTGGCAAGTTCTCAGATCTGTCTCCTTGACCAACCTGCCTGGATTTTCCCTCTTTGGCCAAACTCTCTGTACTGTGATGGTACACTTGGTATGATTCTCTAACCTAGGACTGTTCACTGGACCACTAAAACTGGTTTCTATGCCAGAGCTTGTTTAGCCTCCAGCTCCTCCTCCGCCATCTTCCTCTGGTCTCTGCTCTTATTTTTTTTAGAAAATCTAAATTATCATAGAAGGTTCTTTTTAGCATAATTCTAAATATGCCAAACAAACATATCTAATTTGCATGAACTACTTTGACTTGGAATTTCACTTTCCTAAGAAACCTTGACAACAGTTTATCAGCTCCAATGGAACTGTCTCATCCAGGGCAGGTAAGGAAGCAATTTACCATTTCTGTGACCTAAAGAAAAAGAATCCTTTTATTCTGTATTATGCTTCTAAATCTGCATAATTCTAAGAAGGGACCTCTAATATTTCTGTGAACTACTCAATCATGCTTTTGTTCATAAAGCAACAACTTTTTATAAAACAAGATGTATGCATGATTTTTACTGCAGAGAGGCAGACGGCATAACATGTCAGCAATCTGATGATGGATTTTGACAATGGTTATTTATGGTCTGGCTGGGTGTTGAAATAAAACAGAAGGCACATATTTTTAGGACCAATGCCCCCATTCCTTTCCCAAATTAATCATCCTTAGAGTTTTTCAAATCATAGACATATAATAATGTTTTATTTTGACAGTGTTGATCCTGGGATTGTATTGTAACCTTGTGTTAAGCAAACGGATTCACCTGTCAAAATGAATGAAAAATTGAATTCTACAACATGCACACCAGGAAGGCTAAACCAGCTTATTGATGATCAGGGGAAAGGTGTCATTCACACTTTGGCTTTAACCATCCATTAAAAGTTGTGAAAGGAACCCTTGTCAATGCCCACGAATGTAGAGGAGGGCCAAATCCAGCTTCCAATGCATTCATGATGGTTCTAAGAAATTCCTTGTGTCATTCTCAACAGATGTTTGATGAACTTTTTTTTTAATTTTAATTTTATTGTAAAGGTGATGTACAGAGGGTTTACAGTTATATAAGTAAGGCAATGAGCACATTCCTTGTTGAAGTGTGTTACCTCCTCTCTTGTTTTTCTCCCACTATCCCTTCCCCCGGACTCCTCCCCACACGCACACAAGTTGTAAAGTTCATTTCCAACATAGTGTCTTGTGAGTATCGCTGTTGCATTCACCCTTTGTCTCACAATTTTGTTATTCCCTTTCCCTTCCCCAAATCAGATTGGTATACCATGCTGCACAAGCTTTATGCTGAAAGGGGTTCTAGAAGGCACAAAGAAGCCAAGCTTTCCTTTTCATGCCCATTGTTGATGCCAAGTGTTCCTCTGCCTAAAACACAAGAAATACAGTCAAATTGAAACCCTTTCCACTGTCTGTATGGGCATAAACACTGGTCTCCAGAAATGACAGATACAAGCAACATTCATTGATCAAATTCACCTCCTCTCCAACTTTTCTCCATACTGCCCCCTTTTCAAAGAGAATTATGCTCATTTAGTTATGTTAGTGCCTTGATGATATGAACCTCCTAGACACCTCCTTACCACCTCCTGCCTTGTTTCATCTCCTACTTCTATTAGTT
This sequence comes from Dipodomys ordii, assembly GCF_000151885.1. Taxonomy (NCBI): domain Eukaryota; kingdom Metazoa; phylum Chordata; class Mammalia; order Rodentia; family Heteromyidae; genus Dipodomys; species Dipodomys ordii. The sequence continues at coordinate 640 of NW_012267638.1, read as the reverse complement.
ACTCCTGCCAAATAGTTCCCTTTACACGCTTCTTCTTCCTCCTCTTCCTCCTCCTTTTCCTCTTTTTGTGCTTCCTCCTTCATCATCATCATTTTAGGTTTGATTGCACCTATGAGTAAATACATGAGCTACTGGCTTTTTTAGTGTAATTTATTTCACTTAATGTGATCTCCATTTTCATCTACTTCCCAACAAGTAGCATGATTTTGTTCTTTTTATTGTTAAATAATATTCTCCTGTGTACATACACCACCTTTTCCTTATCCATTCATTTCATATTCATCTATTGTTTTACACAACTAATTCCTTTGCTTTGTTGTGATAACCACAGGTGTGTAGGCATCTTTACTATATGTTGACTTATGCTTCTTTGGATCTATGGCCCAAAGTGGTATAACAGGGTCATAGGATCGTTCTGCTTTTCTACTTTTGATTTTACTGATTTCTGCATTCATTTATATTCTCATAGTACATAGTATACCATCTACCTCCCCTCCCTGCTCACTTACATTTGTTATTCCTTTTCACCTACATTTGATAACAACTTCTTCTTCTTCTTCTTCTTCTTCTTCTTCTTCTCCTTCTTCTTCTTCTTCTTCTTCTTCTTCTTCTTCTTCTTCTTCTTCTTCTTCTTCTTCTT
>NW_012267637.1:81675-81995 GCF_000151885.1 Dipodomys ordii | reverse complement strand
GTCTTCTCCTGCCTATTTTGACTTAGAAATCATATCCCTTAATTTTCTCAGATTAGCATATAAAGCTCATTCTCTATGTTCATATGACCATATAAAATGATGCTAAATGAAATGAACCCCAAGATATGGAGAGAAGAGTCCTTCCTCCTTGTTGTTTTAAATGTACTATGATTTTTTTGTTTCCTTTGTATGTACTTTCACCTATGGTATAGCACATATTGTTACTGTGCTTGATTTTTTTATTGTGATGTGCTTGATTTTGATACCCTGCATCTTGTATATACATTTGTATAATCTGGGGAAGGGAAGGAGAATAACAA
>NW_012267637.1:78507-80631 GCF_000151885.1 Dipodomys ordii | reverse complement strand
CATCTCTCCTCAGGTTGGATTCCATCTGCTGAGTTAGAGATCAGAGGATCCTGATTCAAAGTGAATCGGTGCCAAAATATTGTGAGACTTATCTGCAATTACCTTCCAAATCTCTAGAAGCAGAGTTGTGCATCCACAAGCCATGAGAACAATAATCTCATAGATAGAGCCCAGGCCCTTAAATCAAGTCCTGAACAGGTAGAAAAGAAGATAAAGAAAACCCAAGCAATATTATCAAGCAAGAATTAACCATATTCTCAGCTTGCAGTGCTTGTATCCAGACTGATTCTCCTCATTTATCTGACCTCAGCCAGAAACAGGTTTAATCATTCTACTCAGAGCAGATGGGTTGTCTTTCATTTCCCTGTTGCATGCAATGCATTGCCTGCAGATCTTTTTTGCATGTAATCCATCTCTTTCATCACGGCTAATAAAGGTAGAGCTCTTTGTAAGGACCCACCAGTATGGAGGCAAATGGTTTCTGCCCATCTCACAGCAAGGAGTATTTCCTACCTATGTCCTTACCTTGGAAGGCTTGACTCCAGCTTGGTAGGCATACAACCCATGTCTTCTAGCTCCCTATGGATGACATGATTGTCAGTATGAAGTACCTCTTCTCCAATCTCTGTACACATTGAGCTCTTCATTTTCAACAGAAATGACCCTTGCCTGTGGGTACTCAGGGCACCTCACTGCAGCACTCTTCAGAATGTAAAGTTCCTCATCTGTCCTCCTGAGCATGGAAGGAGTGTGCAACCAAGCATCTCACCATGTAATGGAGCTCTTCCATCCTTGCTCATGAGGACAGTGCCTAAGCTGTCTTTCTTCAACATGTAATGGGGATTTGTTTTCTATTACGACAATTATTTTCAATTCATACATATAAAAGCCAACATGGGTTAAACACTCTTTACCTGACTTGGGTGCAATGCCTGAGAGATATCATCTTGTGGAGAAACATCATGAGAATTAATTTCTATTTAATCACATTTTTGTTGTTTTTCTTTCAGTCTTGGGGCATGAACTCAGGGCCTGGACACTGTCCGTGAGTTTCTATTTGCTCAAGGCTAGAACTCTACCACATGAGCCACAGTACCACTTCTCTAACTCTTCAATGAATTTGAAAGTGAATTCACTACCAAACTCTTTCTATGATACCATCATAACCCTCATCCCAAAACCAGGCAGGGATTCATCAAAGAAAGAGAACTATGGACCTATTTCTTTGATGAACATTGAGCAAAACTTCTCAACAAAATTTTGTCCAATCGACTTCAACAACTCATCAAAAAAAGCATACACCATGATCAAACAGGATTCATTCAGGGATGCAAAACAGGTTCAATATATGCAAATCAACTAATATAATTCATCACATCAATAACTGGTTCAGTTTTTGAGTGGGCAGATATCCCCTCCAGTTTGGGGCATTGTGTAATGTTTATCGTGCAGCTCTTCTCAGAATGAAAGGTCCTCTTCCAACATCCAGAGCATGGAAGGTGTGTGTTCCTAGGTGTCTATCCATGGTATAGATCCGTGGATGGTTACCATACTGTATCCCCTGAACAAGGAACAGATTTCTCTGTGGCTACCATCAACCTGGAAGGTGTTTATTCCACTGTTCTCAGGCTGACATGCATGTCTTCCAGCTGTCTTCATCGTGGATCTTTCTTCCAGAAAAGTGGAAGTTGAAGCCTAGGCTCATACTACCCTGGACCCATCTCCTGTTGTTCACCCCAGTGCAAGGAGTCCACTTAATATAATTCTCTTCACATGGAAGTCATGTACATCTTCTCTCCAGGGAATGAGTGTGTATGTTCCAATTCTCTTTAATGTTGGACTCATCTATTCTAGCTCTCTTCAGGAAGGTAAGTGTCATTTTGTTGTCTCTTTACAATGAAGTCCTATTTGTTTTCTCTGTCCTTTTGTTGATGTTTGTCCTGTTCTTTCTCTCCTTAGTGTATCTTCTACTTGGTCTATATCCACTCAAGCTCCTTCATGTTATCACCAGATCTACTTCATGTCTCTCAAGATCTACTCTGCAAAGAATCCATTTGCAGAAATCTACTTAGAATAGCATGGGCCTACCAGACTGTTCTTCAAAATGGAAACAATGATCCTGGT
>NW_012267637.1:75212-77792 GCF_000151885.1 Dipodomys ordii | reverse complement strand
TTGTCCTAATCATGAAAGGCTTTGACTCCTGCCCACTGGGTATAGAATCCAGACTTCCATTATTCCTGAGGAGAGAGTGCATGTCAGTATGCAGTACTTCCACTCTGTCAAGTATAGGCAAAAAGGCCTTTGTGTTCATCAAGTGTGACCATGATATATGAATAGTCACGGTAGCATCCCATGGAATATGTCTATCACCCTCTCTGAATATGGTATGTCTCATTCCAGCCTTTTGTTAAATTTTTTGACAATATTTATTATTAGTGTATTTTCTAATTACATTGAATCCTGAACTACTACACTAATACATTTATCATTTAGCCTGTGACATTTACATGGATTTTGCTCTAAACTCCCTAATGAGTACATTTTCATATTAGGAACACAAATAATTTTACTTTATTTTTTTAATTTTTAAATATTTTTATTGTAAAGATACTTTACAGAGGGATTACATTTACATGGGCAAGGTTATAAATACATTTCCTGTGGAGCATTTTTAAACATCCTTTGTTTTCCCCTGCCATCCCTTTTCTCCCCACCTCCCCAACTCCTCCCTCCCACACCCAAAGTTGTAAAGTTCATTTTGAACATAGTATCTTGTACATTTCATTATTACAGTGGGTCATCCTGTATCCTTATTTCAGCATTTTGTTATTTCCCTTCCCCTACCTAAATTTAAAAAAATGTATATGTAAGATGGTGGACACTGGAATCAAATACAGAAAACAGAGGTTATACCATGTGGGGAGAACATAACAAAGGAACAAAAAAATCAGCATAGTACATTATAAGTACATTAAAAACAACAGCAAGAATTGTTTCTAACATATTTATAAGATATTTCTTTGTTGCTTTGTATATATCTCCCCCATGGTATAACCTGTTTTCACTGTACTTGTTGTTGGTATACCTTATGGAGGGGAAGAGCAAAAACAAATCGTATAAATAAGGATACCAGTGGATCCATGACCTTATGTTCAAAACCGAACTTTACAACGTTGGTGCCGGGAAAGTGGGTGGTAGATATAAGAAGGACTGGGGAGGAGAGACAAAAAAGGAGGTAATAATGCTTGATAAGAAATGTACTCATTACCTTGCCCATGCAATTGTAACCCCTCTGTATGGTATTCTCACAGTAAATAAAAATAAATAAATAAAAACAGCAAGAAAGATAAAACCTCTTGTATCCCTATCTTCGGATTCATTTCACTTAACATCAGATTATATGGTCGTATGTACATAGCTTTTGACCTTTGCTGCTTGATCTAGACATACACTAGTTATTGCAGATAAAGGAAATCTTGGGACTTATGTTTCTTTGGGCCAGGCTTACTTCACATAATATAATTTTTTCCAAGTCTTTCAATTTCCTAACAAATGGTTTAGTGTCAATCTTTCTGATTGAAAGAGGCATAGAATTCCATTTGTGTATGTGTGTGTATGTGTGTGTGTGTGTAAGTATACATACACATATACATACCACATTTTCTTGATTCATTCATCTACTGAGGGGCATCCAGGATGATTCCATATCTTAGCTATGGTGAATAATGCTACGATAAATATAGTTGTACTGGTAGCTTTAGTATGGCCTTTTTTTGATCGTTTGGGGAAATGCCTAAAAGTGTGATTGCTGGGCCATAGGGGAAGCTCTATGTGCAGTCTTTTGAGGAACCTACATAATGTTTTCTAAACTTGTTGAACAAGTTTACATTCCCACCAACAATGCAGTAGGATTCCCTTTAACACAAATAATTTTAAATTTTCGTTTTATCCCTGGAATCAACAAGAATTTTCTCAGTTATTGCATATGAAAGACTTTAGAGTATTACTTTTTAAACAACTTTTTCAAAATTTCAAGACTGTGTAAGATCTGATTCTATAATTTTATAAAATGATGTTATTTGTCTTTGATCTATTTCCTTGAATAACCTCAGTAATTATCAGGCTAGTCATACTTGAGATAAATGGTAAGTGTGAAACTAATCGATAATATTTTACTAGTGCCAAATATCCCATCAAATCCAAGTGGTGCACAATCATGCCAACAAAAAAAATGCCTAATTACAAAGGAGCAAACCCAAATAAGTATATCTGTAATTGTTTGCAATGACTAGTACATGTCTAGGACAAGCAGAGAAGGTCAAATGCTATGTACATATGACCACATGAGATAATGTTAAGCAAAATGTACCCCAATACAGGGATAGAAGTGGATTTTTCTTTCTTGCTAGTGTTTATTATATACTTACAATGCACTATGTGATTCTTTTGTTTCTTTTGTATGTTCTTCCCTATAGCATAATCCCAATTTTCTATTGATTTGATGCCAGTGTTCTACATCTTTTTTTATTGTGAAAATCCTGTACAGAGCGTTTACAATTACATGTGCAAAATAATGAGTACATTTCTTATCAAGCATTGTATCCTCCTACTTTGTTTCCCCTTCCCATTCCTTCCCATCCTCCCCGTGCTCCCCTCCCAATCCTCCCCGCTCCCCCTGCACCCCCACCAAAGTTGTAAAGTTAGTTTTCGACATAACAGCGTGTACATCTCATTGTTGCAATGGGTCCACCT
>NW_012267637.1:69215-72147 GCF_000151885.1 Dipodomys ordii | reverse complement strand
GACCTTTGCTGCTTGATCTAGACATACACTAGTTATTGCAGATAAAGGAAATCTTGGGACTTATGTTTCTTTGGGCCAGGCTTACTTCACATAATATAATTTTTTCCAAGTCTTTCAATTTCCTAACAAATGGTTTAGTGTCAATCTTTCTGATTGAAAGAGGCATAGAATTCCATTTGTGTATGTGTGTGTATGTGTGTGTGTGTGTAAGTATACATACACATATACATACCACATTTTCTTGATTCATTCATCTACTGAGGGGCATCCAGGATGATTCCATATCTTAGCTATGGTGAATAATGCTACGATAAATATAGTTGTACTGGTAGCTTTAGTATGGCCTTTTTTTGATCGTTTGGGGAAATGCCTAAAAGTGTGATTGCTGGGCCATAGGGGAAGCTCTATGTGCAGTCTTTTGAGGAACCTACATAATGTTTTCTAAACTTGTTGAACAAGTTTACATTCCCACCAACAATGCAGTAGGATTCCCTTTAACACAAATAATTTTAAATTTTCGTTTTATCCCTGGAATCAACAAGAATTTTCTCAGTTATTGCATATGAAAGACTTTAGAGTATTACTTTTTAAACAACTTTTTCAAAATTTCAAGACTGTGTAAGATCTGATTCTATAATTTTATAAAATGATGTTATTTGTCTTTGATCTATTTCCTTGAATAACCTCAGTAATTATCAGGCTAGTCATACTTGAGATAAATGGTAAGTGTGAAACTAATCGATAATATTTTACTAGTGCCAAATATCCCATCAAATCCAAGTGGTGCACAATCATGCCAACAAAAAAAATGCCTAATTACAAAGGAGCAAACCCAAATAAGTATATCTGTAATTGTTTGCAATGACTAGTACATGTCTAGGACAAGCAGAGAAGGTCAAATGCTATGTACATATGACCACATGAGATAATGTTAAGCAAAATGTACCCCAATACAGGGATAGAAGTGGATTTTTCTTTCTTGCTAGTGTTTATTATATACTTACAATGCACTATGTGATTCTTTTGTTTCTTTTGTATGTTCTTCCCTATAGCATAATCCCAATTTTCTATTGATTTGATGCCAGTGTTCTACATCTTTTTTTATTGTGAAAATCCTGTACAGAGCGTTTACAATTACATGTGCAAAATAATGAGTACATTTCTTATCAAGCATTGTATCCTCCTACTTTGTTTCCCCTTCCCATTCCTTCCCATCCTCCCCGTGCTCCCCTCCCAATCCTCCCCGCTCCCCCTGCACCCCCACCAAAGTTGTAAAGTTAGTTTTCGACATAACAGCGTGTACATCTCATTGTTGCAATGGGTCCACCTGAGTCAAGTGGAAAAGGTCAGATGAGGTGATGTTAGGGAAATGAACCCTAAGATATGTGTTCTACATCTTGTAAATACATTTTTGTAATTTGGGGAAGCGAAGGGATATTGGCAAATGCTTAAATGGGGATCGATTTCGACCCATTGTGACATAGATGTAAAGTACATTACGTTGAAAACAAACTTTAAAATATTGGGGAGATGGGGAAGGTGGGGTTGGGCAGATGGGAAGGGAAGGGAAGGTAGGGAGAAAACAAAGGAGGAGGTAACAATGCTCTCTATGAAATGTACTTGTTACCCTACTTATGTAACTGTAACCCCTCTATACAACTTTTTTACTATATATATATATATATAAACACAAAAAATGAACACACAAAAAAGGAAAAATGCCCTAATTACAAAGGAACAAACCTAAAATAAATATACCTTTAATTAAGAGGATAAGTATTATAAAACATGTTATCTGAAATTCTTCTGCTAGTCTTTATAAAAGAATACATTAAAATTAATATTAAACACAGTAAGTCCAGACCTGGTGTTTTACAATTAATAAATAGACAAAAAAGTAAAGGGCATAAAAGTCCTGTGAACTTTGAAAAAAGACATCTATTCAACATCTGTGTGGACAAATAAATATTTTTCATTCTTGTGTTTTACACTACTAGCAAAATATTGTATCTTTCTACAAACAACACAAAACAAGCATACAGAATTTGAAATGTCTCTTACAAGAATGCCAAAAGTTTGAAAGTACACTCAAAATGTTTTCCTTAATAAGGTCATTATTATCTTAGGTTAAAATTGCTGTAAGTATGTTACCTTATAAATACGTTAGAAACAATAGCAAGGAAGGAAAAAAAAAACACTTGTGTCCCTATCTTGGGTTCATTTTTCATAACATCATCTCATCTGACCTTTTCTGCTTGCCTCAGATGTATACAAGTTTTTGCAAATAAGGGAAACCATGGGACCTATGTTTCTTTGGTCCTGGCTTACTTCACTTAATATAATGTATTTATAGGGTACCATCTGATTTTTTTTGTTGCTTTGTATGTCCCTCCCCCATGGAATAACCCCTGTTTTCACTGCATATGGTGTTGGTATAATTTGGGGAGGGGATGGGAAAAAACAAATTGTTTATATAGGAATACAGATGGACCTATTGCAACAATGAGATGTACAAGACGCTATGTGGAAAACAAAATTTACAATTTAGGCAGGGGTGTGTGATGGTGGGGAGGGGTGTAGCTGAGGAGATGGGAGGGAAGGGATGGTAGGGGAAAAAAAAGTAGAAGACAACAATGTTGGATAAGAAATGTACTCATTATCTTGCTCATGGAACTGTAATCCCTCTGTATAGTATTTTCACAATAAAAAACTTATGTTAAAAAATTGCTGCAAGCAGTTTAGGCAAAAAAATGCATATTGCTTTGTTTTAATTTTTTTTTTGGGGTCCGTTCGTGGGGCCTGAACTCTGGGCCTGGGCGCTGTCCCTCAGCTCTTCAGCTCAAGGCTAGCGCTCTATTACTTGAGCCACAATGCCACTTCCGGCTTTTTTCTGTTTGCTTATGTGGTGCTGAGGAATCGAACCTAGGGCCTC
>NW_012267637.1:65712-66036 GCF_000151885.1 Dipodomys ordii | reverse complement strand
TTATGTATCCTCCAGTTTTGAAAATGTGGAATAAGTGTTTTCAGCTTTCTGTAGGTGTATGTCTCCAATGTTGGATATGCTGAATATGTCTCCTCCAATATTGGACATGTGAATTATGTTTCCTCAAGGTTTGTGCACGTGGAATATGTTTTCTCCATTTTGGGCAGATGGAAGATGTCTCATCAAATTTAGCATGTGAAATATATCTCCTCCAGTATTGGATACATGGATATGCCTCTCTAATTTTTAACATGTAGAATATGTATCAACCAATTTTGAGCATGTGAAACAGTGGCCTTGAGTTTGGCGCACATGGAAATGTCT
>NW_012267637.1:65318-65662 GCF_000151885.1 Dipodomys ordii | reverse complement strand
CAATTTTGAGCATGTGAAACAGTGGCCTTGAGTTTGGCGCACATGGAAATGTCTCCTCCAGTTTGGAGTATGTGGAATATGTCCTCAGCCTTTGAACACCTGGGAGATGTCTTGCACAATTTTGGGCACATGGGAGATGTCTCAAGCAGTTCGGGAATGTGGAAGGGTTCTGCTCCACTTTTGGGAAGGCACAAGATGTTTCCTCCAGGTTTGTGCATGTTGAGTATCTCTGTTCCTGTTTTCTGATGTTAAGTATATCTTCTCCAGTTTTGGCATGTGGAATATACTTCCTCCACTTTTGAGCATGTGGAAGATGTCTGCTCAATATTTGTGTATGTGGAATA
>NW_012267637.1:55830-57873 GCF_000151885.1 Dipodomys ordii | reverse complement strand
GAAGATGTCTTCTCCAGCGTTTGGCATGTAGGAAACATCTCCTGCAGTTTCGGGAAAGTGGAATTAATCTGTTTTGATGTTGGCATGTCGATACTGTCTTCACCAATATTGGGCATGCTGAAGATAGCTGCTCTACTTTTGCACATATGGAATATAGTTGCTATCGTTTTCAACATATTGAAGATATCTCCTCCATGGTTGGGCATGTGGAATATATGTTTTCTAAATTTTGGCCTGGAGAATATGATTTGCCTTTGGAATATTTCTTTTTAGATTTGAGCATGTGGAAGATGTCTGCACCAAATGAAGCATTTTTAAGATATCCCTTCTACTTTCAATAATGTGTAATTAATCTTTTCAGTGTCAGCTTGTGGAATCTGTCTTCACGAGTGTGGTGCATGTCGAAGATACGTGGTCTTCCTTTGGGCATGTGGAATATAGTTGCTGTAGTTTTCAATATATGGAAGGTATCTCCTCTGTGATTTGGCATGTGGGATATATCTCTTCTAATTTTTGGCCTGTAGAATGTATCTGCTCTAATATCTGCTTGTGGAATATATCTTTTGAGCATGTGGAAGATGTCTTCTCCAATTTCAGCAATGGGGAATTAATCTCTTTGTATTTTGGCATGTGAAATATGTCTTCACCAATGTTGGGCATACTGAAGATACCTGCTCTTCTTTTGGGCATGTAGAATATAGTCTCTGTCGGGTTGTGGAAGATATGTAATCCACGTTTTCCAATGTGGAATATATCTCTTCAGCATGTTAGTTGGTAGAATATATTTGCCCCAGTGTCTCCCAGTGGAATACTTTTTTTTTATTTGAGCATGAAGAACATGTCTTCTCCAGTTTGAGCGTGTGGAATGTGTCATGGGATATGTGTCATGGAATATGTCACCACCAGTTTTGAGCAAGTGGAACAAGTCTACTGCTGGTGGCATGTAGAAGGCTTCTGTGCCAGTTTTGGGAATGCAGAAGATGTCTCCTCCAGGTTTGTGCATGTGGAAAATGCCTGTTCCTGTTTTATGGATGTAAGCTATATCTTCTCAAATTTTGGCATGTGGAATATACTTCCTCCTGATTTGAGCCTGTGGAAGATGTCTGCTCAATATTTGTGCATGTGGAATATATCTCTTCCATTTCTTGGCATATGGAATATGTCTTCTCCAATTTGGGGCTTGTGGAATATGTGTCCTGCAGAGTGAACCATGCTGAAAATACCTGGTCCATGTTTGTTCATGTGGAATTTACTCCTTCCAGGATTGGACGTTGGAATATTTGTCTTCTCCAAGTTTGTGTATGTGGAATATAAATCTTCCAGTTTTTGGCATGTGCAATAAGTTTTTTTCCTTTTTGTGCATGTGGAGATGTCTTCTCCAGCGTTTGGCATGTGAGAAAATTCTCCTCCAGTTTTGGAAAGTGGAATTCATCTGTTTGGGTGTTGACATGTGGAATCTGTCTTCACCAATGTTGTGCATGCTGAAGATACCTGCTCTTCGTTTGCACGTGTGGAATATAGTTTATATAGTTTTCAACATATTGAAAATATCTCCTCCATGTTTGGGCATGTGGAATATATGTTTTCTAAATTTTGGCCTGGAGAATATGATCTGCCTTTGGAATATTTCTTTTCTGATTTGAGCATGTGGAAGATGTCTTCTCCAACTTAAGCATATGAAAGTTATCTTCTCCAATTTGAGCCTGGGAAGATATCTTCACCAAATGAAGCATGCATAAGGTATCTCCTCCACTTTTAGTGAGGTATACGTAATCTCTTTGGGTTTGTGCTTTTGGAATCTGTCTTCACCAATGTCGTGCAAGTGGAAGATACCTCGTCTTCCTTTAGGCATGTGGAATATAGTTGCTGTAGTTTTCAACATTTGGAAGATATCTCCTCCATGTTTTGGCATGTGCAATATATCTCTTCTAATTTTTGGCCTGTAGAATGTATCTGCTCTAATACCTACTGGTGGAATATGTCTTTTGATATGCCCATGTGGAAGATGTCTCCTCCAATTTGAGCATGTGGAAGATGTCTTCT
>NW_012267637.1:47530-50550 GCF_000151885.1 Dipodomys ordii | reverse complement strand
GTATATGGAAGTTTTCTCCTCCAGTTTTGTGGATGTAGAGTATATATCTCTTTCATTTTTCAGCATTTGCAATATGTCCCATCATGTTTTTAGCATGTGGAATATGTCTCCTAATTTATGCCATGTGCAATACATTTTTCTTATTTGGGGCACGTGGAACTTGTCATCTTCTGTGGGCATGTGATCTATATCTCCAGCTTTACCCATGTGGAAGATGTCTATTTCAGTTTTTCACACTTTGAATATGTCCACTGCAAGTTTGTGCTTGTGAAATAAATCCTACAACTCTGTGCTTATGGAATATATCACTTCCAGTTTTTTACATATGGAATAAATCTATTCCTTGGGGCATGTGGAAGTGCTATACTCCAGTTTTGGGAATGCAGAAGACGACTCATCCAGATTTGTGCTTGTGCTATATACCTCCTTCAATTTTGAGCATGTGGAAGATGTCTGCTCAATATTTGTGCCTGTGGAATATATCTCTTCCATTTTTTGGCATATGGAATATATCTTCTCCAATTTTGGGGTTGTGGAATATGTATCCTGCAGATTGGGCCATGCAGAAAATCCCTGGTCCCTGTGGGATATATTTCTTCCAGGTTTGGACATTGGAATATTTGTCTTCTTCATCTTTGTGTATGTGGAATATAAATTTTCCAGTTTTTGGCATGTGGAATAAGTTTCCATACTTTTTGTGCAAGTGGAAAGTGTATTCTTCAGCGTTTGTCATGTGGGAAACATCTCCTCCAGTTTTAGGAAAGTAGAATTAATCTGTTTGGGTGTTTGCATGTGGAATGTGTCTTCACCAATGTTGGGCATGGTGAAGATACCTGCTCTCCTTTTGCACATGTGGAATATAGTTGCTATAATTTTCAACATATGGAAGCCATTTCCTCCATGGTTGGGCATGTGGAATATATGTTTTCTAAATTTTGGTCAGGAGAATAAGATCTGCCTTTGGAATATTTCTTTTCTGATTTGAATATGTGGAAGATGTCTCATCCAACTTAAGCATTTGAAAGTTATCTTCTCCAATTTGAGCCTGGGAAGATGTCTTCACCAAATGAAGCATGCGTAAGGTATCTCCTCAACTTTCAGTAAGGTATAATCAATTTCTTCCGGTTTGGGCTTGTGGAATCTGTCTTCAGCAATGTGGTGCATGTCGAAGATACCTGGTCTTCCTTTGGGAATGTGGAATATAGTTGCTGAAGTTTTCAACATGTGGAAGATATCTCCTCCGTGTTTTGGCATGTGGAATATATCTCTTCTAATTTTTGGCCTGTAGAATGTATCTGCTCTAATATCTGCCTGTGGAATATGTCTTTTCTGATGTGCTCATGTGGAAGATGTCTGGTCGAATTTGAGTATGTGCAAGATGTCTCATCTAATTTATATATCTCCAATATAACTTATCCAGTTTGAGCCTGTGGAAGATTTCTCTTCTAATTCCAGTAATAGGGAATTAATCTCTTCCGGATTTTGGCTTGTGGAATCTGTCTTCACCAATGTTGGGCATCCTGAAGATACCTGCTCTTCCATTGGGCATGTGGAATATAGTTCCTCTAAGTGTTGAATACATGGAAGATGTGTCCTCCAAATTTTGGCATGTGGAATAAATCTCTTCAATGTTTTGGTTGGTAGAATATATCTTCTCTAATATCTGCGTATGCAATATGTTTTTTTTTCTGATTTGATCATGTGGAACATGTCTCCTCCAATTTGAGCTTGTGGAAGATGTCTCACCGAGGATTGTACTTGTGGAATATATGTATTCCCCATATATGGAATATATGAGCTTCTGCTGTGGACTTTTGGAATAGGATTTTTCCAGTTTGGGCCACATGTAAGATGTCGCCTCCAGTTTGGGGCATGTGACGTTCATTTCCTCCTGTTTTTGGTATATGGACTATTTCTCCTCCAGTTTTATGGATGTGGAGTATATATCTCTTTCATTTTTCAGCATGTGAATATGTCACTTCATGTTTGTAGCATGTGGAATATGTCTCCTAATTTATGCCATGTGGAATATATTTTTTTTCTTATTTGGGGCACATGGAACTTGTCATGTTCTGTGGGCATGTGAACTATATCTCTAGCTTTCTCCATGTGGAAGATGTCTTGTCCAGGTTTGGTTATGTGGAATATGTCTATTTCAGTTTTTCACACTTTGAATATGTCTGCTGCAAGTTTGTGCTTGTGGAATAAGTCCTCCAGCTCTGTGCTTATGGAATATATCACTTCCAGTTTTGAACATATGGAATAAATCTCTTCCTTGGGGCATGTTCTACTCCAGTTTTGGAAATGCAGAAGACGACTCATCCAGATTTGTGCTTGTGGTATATACCTCCTCCAGTTTTGAGCATGTGGAAGATGTCTGCTCAATATTTGTGCATGTGGAATATATCTCTTCCAATTTTTGGCATATGGAATATATCTTCTCCAATTGTGGGCATGTGGAATATGTGTCCTGCAGTTTGTGCCATCAGAAAATGCCTGGTCTGTGTTTGTTCATGTGAAATATATTTCCTCCCAGTTTGGATATTAGAATATTTGTCTTCTCCATATTTGTGTATGTGGAATATAAAGCTTCCAGTTTTGGCATGTGGAAAAAGTTTTCTCATTTTGTGCAAGTGGAAGATGTCTACTCCAGTTTTTGGCATCTGGAAGATAATCTTCTCCAATTTTGGGAAAGCGGAATGAATGTGTTTGGATCTTGACCTGTGGAATCTTTCTTCACCAAAGTTTGGCATGGTGAAGATACCTGCTCTTTTGCACATGTGGATTATTGTTGGTATAATTTTCAATATATAGAAGATGTCTCTTCGATGGATGGGCATGTGGAACATATGCTCATTAATTTTGGGCCTGGAGAATATATCTGCTCCAATATCTGCTTGTGGAATATAGTTTTTTCTAATATGAGCATGTGGAAGGTGTCTCCTCAAATTTGAGCGTGCGGAAGATATCTTCTCCAATTTGAGCATGTGGAAGATGTCTCACCACCCCAGTTTTGTACA
>NW_012267637.1:15843-43071 GCF_000151885.1 Dipodomys ordii | reverse complement strand
TATCTCCTCCATGTTTTGGCATGTGCAATATATCTCTTCTAATTTTTGGCCTGTAGAAGGTATCTGCTCTAATACCTACCGGTGGAATATGATTTTGATGTGCCCATGTGGAAGATGTCTCCTCCAATTTGAGCATGTGGAAGATGTCTTCTCTAATTTCAGTAATGGGGAAATAATCTCTTTGGGTTTTGGCACGTGGAATCTGTCTTCACCAATGTTGGGCATGCTGAAGCTACCGGCTCCTCTTTGGGGCATATAGAATATAGTCGCTGTCATGTTCAACTTGTGGAAGATATCTCCTCTAAGTTTTCAGATGTGTAATATATCCCTTCAAAATGTTATTTGGTAGAATGTATCTGCACCAATGTCTACCAGTGAAATATTCATGTGAAATATAATTTCCTCCAGGATTGAACGTTGGAATATTTGTCTTCTCCATGTTTGTGTATGTGGAATATAAATCTTCCAGTTTTTGGCATGTGGAATATTCTTCTTCCTTTTTGTGTAAGTGGAAGATGTCTTCTCCAGTTTTGGGCATGTGAGACATATCTCCTCCAGTTTCCTGGAAATGGGAATTTATCTTTTTGGATTTTGGCATGTTTAATCTGTCTTCTCCAATGTCGGACATGCTGAAGATACCTGCTCTTCTTTTGCACATGTGGAATATAGTTGCTATCGTTTTCAACATATTGAAGATATCTCCTCCATGGTTGGACATGATTTTTTCCTGCAGAATATGATCTGCTTTTGGAATATTTCTTTTCTGATTTGTGCATATGTAAGATGTCTCCAAAGCTTAAGCATATGATAGTTGTCTTCTCCAATTTGTGCCTGGAAAGAAGTCTTCACCACATGAAGCTTGTGTAAGATATCTCCTCCACTTTCAGTAATGTGTAATTAATGTCTTTGTGTTTGGGCTTGTGGAATCTGTCTTCACCAATGTGGTGCATGTCGAAGATACCTGGTCTGCCATTGGGCATGTGGAATATAGTTGCTGTAGTTTTCAACATGTGGAAGATATCTCCTTCGTGTTTTGGCATGTGCAATATATCTCTTCTAATTTTTGGCCTGTAGAATATATCTGCTCTAATATCTGCCTGTGGAATATGTCTTTTTTGATGTGCCCATTTGCCAGATGTCTGGTCGAATTTGAGCATGTGGAATGTGTCTCCTCCAATTTATATATCTGAAAGATGACTTATCCAGTTTGAGCATGTGGAAGATATCTTCTCCAATTGCAGTAATGGGGAATTAATCTCTTTAGGTTTAGGCATGTGGAATCTGTCCTCAACAATGTTGGGCATATAGAAGATCCCTGCTCTTCTATTGGACTTGTGGAATATAGTTTCTCCGTGGATGATGTCTCCTCCATGTTTTGGAATGTGGAATGTATCTCTTTAATTCTTTGTTCAGTAGAATATATTTGCTCCAATATCTACCTATTGAATATGTTTTTTTCTGATTTGACCATGTGGAACATGTCTCCTCCAATTTGAGCTTGTGGAAGATGTCTCACCGAGGTTTGTACATGTGGAATATATCTCTTCCACATATATGGAATATATGTGCTTCTGTTGTGGAGTTTTGCAACAGGTTTCTTCCAGTTTGGGCCACGTGGAAGATGTTACCTCCAGTTTGGGGCATGTGACATTCATTTCCTCCTGTTTTGGTTATATGGAAATTTTCCCCTCCAGTTTTATGGATGTGGAGTATATATCTCTTTCATTTTTCAGCATGTGGAATATGTCCTATCATGTTTGTAGCATTGGAATATGTCTCCTAATTTATGCCATGTGCAATACATTTTTTCTTATTTGGGGCACATGGAACTTGTCATCTTCTGTGGGCATGTGATCTATATCTCCAGCTTTACCCATGTAGAAGATGTCTATTTCAGTTTTTCGCACTTTGAATATGTCCACTGCAAGTTTGTGCTTGTGGAATAAGTCCTCCAACTCTGTGCTTATGGAATATATCATTTCCAGTTTTGAACGTATGGAATAAATCTATTCCTTGGGGCATGTGGAAGCGTTCTACTCCAGTTTTGGGAATGCAGAAGATGACTCATCCAGAATTGTGCATGTGGTATATACCTCCTCCAGTTTTGAGCATGTGGAAGATGTCTGCTCAATATTTGTGCATGTGGAATGTATCTCTTCCAATTTTTGGCATATGGAATATATCTTCTCCAATTGTGGGCATGTGGAATATGTGTCCTGCAGTTTGTGTCATGAGAAAATGCCTGGTCTATTTGTTCATGTGAAATATATTTCTCCCAAGTTTGGACATTAGATTATTTGTCTTCTCTATATTTGTGTATGTGGAATATAAATCTTCCAGTTTTGGCATGTGGAAAAAGTTTTCTCATTTTGTGCAAGTGGAAGATGTCTTCTCCTGTTTTGGCATCTGGAATATAATCTCCTCCAATTTTGGGAAAGTGGAATGAATGTGTTTGGGTTTTGGCATGTGGAATCTGTCTTCAACAATGTTGGGCATGCTGAAGATACCTGCTCTTCTTTTGCGCATGTGGATTATTGTTGGTGAAATTTTCAATATGTGGAAGATGTCTTTTCCATGGATGGGCATGTGGAACATATGCTCACTAATTTTGGGCTTGGAGAATATATCTGCTCCAATATCTGCTTGTGGAATATTTTTTTTTCTGATATGAGCTTGTGGAAGATGTCTCCTCAAATTTGAGCTTGTGGAAGATGTCTTCTCCAATTTGAGCATGTGGAAGATGTCTCACCCAAGCTTTGTACACGTGGAATATATTTCTTCTACATATATATAATATGCTTATATTATATATGTGCTTCTGTTTTTGGCTTTTGGAATTTGTTTCTTCCATTTTGGGGCATGTGGAAGGTGTAGCCTCCAACTTTGGCACGTTGCATCAATCTCCTCTTATTTGGGGCATGTAGAAGTTTTCTCCTCCAGTGTTGTGAATGTTGATCAAGTCTCTTGCATTTTTCAGCATGTGAAATATATCTCTTCAAATTTTGTCACATGGAATATGTCTCCAAATTGAGGTCATGTGGAATAAGCCTCTTCTTATTTTGGGCACATGGGAGATGATTTCTTCTTTGGGCATAAGGAATATGACTACAGTTTTACCCATGTGGAAGATGCCTTGTAAACTTTTGGGCATGTGGAATAGGTCTATTTCAGTTTTTGGCATTTGGAATATATCTGCTGCAAGTCTATGCCTGTGGAATCAGCCCTCAAACTCTGTGCTTATCGAACCCATCACCTCCAGTTTGGAGCATATGGAATAAATCTACTCCTGGGATCATGTGGAAGCATTCTTCTCCAGTTTTGGGAATACGGAAGATGTCTCCTCCAGGTTTGTGGATGTGGATGTGGAATATGTCTGCTCCTGTTTTCTGGATGTCAACTATATCTTTTCCAATTTTGGCATGTGGAATATGCCTCCTCAAGTTTAGAGCATGTGGAAGATAATCTGCTCAATTTTTGTGCAAGTGGAATATGTCTTTTCCATGTTTGTCATATTGAATATATCTTCTCCAACTTTGGAAGTATGGAATATGCGTCCTGCAGTTTGTGCCATGCAAAAAATGCCTGATCCTTGTTTGTTCATGTGGATTATATTTCCTCCAGTTTTGGACTTCAGAATATTTGTCTTCTCCATGTTTGTGTATGTGGAATATAAATCTTCCAGTTTTTGGCATGTGAAATAAGTTTTTTCCTCCATTTTTGTGCAAGTGGAATACGTCTGCTCCAAATTTGGCAAGTGGAAGATATCTCCTACAATTTCCGGAATGTGGAATTAATCTGTTTGTATTTTGGCTTATGGAATCTCTCTTCAGCAATGTTTGGCTTGTTGAAGGTACCTGCTCTTGTTTTGCACATATGGGTTATAGTTGGTGTAATTTTCTACATGTGGAATATATCTCATCCATGGTTGGGCATGTGGAATATATGCTCACTAATTTTTGGCCTGGAGAGTATATCTGCTCCAATATCTGCTTTTGGAATATGTCTTTTCTGATTTGAGCATGTGGAAATGTCTTCTTCTGTTTGAGCAAGTGGAAGATGTCTCCTCCAACATAAGCATAGGAAAGATGACATCTCCAATTTGAGCATGGGAAGATGTCTTCACCAAATTGAGCACGTCTAAGATCTCCGCCAAGTTCAATAATGTGGAATTAATATTTTTGGGTTTTGGTTTGTGGAATCTCTCTTCAACAATGTAGTTCATATCAAAGATAGCTGTCTTCATTTGGTCAAATGGAATATAGTTGCTGTAGTTTACAACATGTGGAAGCTATCTCCTTCATGTTTTGGCATGTGGAATATATCTCTTCTACTTTTTGGCCTGAAGAATATATCTGTTCCAATATCTACTTGTGGAATATGTCTTTTCTGATATCCGCATGAGGATGTTGTCTTGTCCAATCTGAGCATGTGGAAGATGTCTCCTCCAATTTAAGTATGTGAAAGATGACTTATCCAATTTGAGCACATGGAAGATATCTCCTCCAATTTCATTAATGGGGAATTAATCTCTTTGTGTTTTGGCATGTGGAATCTGTCTTCATCAATGTTGGACAATTTGAAGATACCTGTTCTTCTTTTGGACATGTGGAATATAGTCACTGTAGTTTTCAGCATGTGAAATATATCTTCTCCATGTTTTCACATGTGGAATATATCTCTTCTGATTTTTGGTCTTTAGAGTAAACGTGCTCTAATATCTACCTGTGGAATATGTCTTTTCTGGTTTGCGCATGTGGAGGATGTCTCTTCCAAATTGAACATGTGGAAGATGTCTTCTATAATTTGAGCATGTAGAAGATGCCTCCTCCAATGAGAAAGATATCTCCTCCAATTTTGAGCATGTGGAAGATGTTTCCTCCAATCTGGGCATGTGGAAGATGTTTCACCTACCTTTGTACACGTGGAATATATCTCTTCTACATACATATATAAGTATATTATGTATAAACATATATAGATGTATATAATATACTTATATATGTGCTTCTGCTTTGGGCTTTTGGAATTTATTTCTTCCAGTTTGGGGCATGTGGAAGGTGTGGCCTCCAATTTTAGGCACATGCCATCCATCTCCTCCCGTTTGAGGCATGTAGAAGTTTCCCTTCTGGAAGGAATATTTGCACTCTAGTTCTTTGAAGGTGAATAACATCTCTTCCAATTCTCATCTATGTGAAATGGAGATGCAGGTCTTACTGAAGATCTCTAAAGGAAAGTCAATGGCAACTCCAAGCCTGTACATCCTGGAATCAATCTACTGTTACTCACCTCAAGAAGAAATGTATCCACTCTGAGGGTGCTTATCATGGAATGCATCTACTCCTGATCTTCAGGGAATGGATTGAATATGCTACAGAACTGCTCATTGTTGAAGCCACCTTCTCCATCTCTTTTCAGAAAGGTAAGTGTGCCCTCTTAAGTTAGTCTATCCTGGAATCATCTCACTTTGTACTCAGCATGGAATATAGTACTCCTCCTCTCTCTCCTGGAACCAACTATTTGTGCTCCACTGACTTGGGGTCTCTTTAGCATGTTATTCTTTATCCAGCTCTCTTTCTTTTTTTCCAAATGCTTCTTTCCATCTCTTCAGAATGGAATCAATACTTTGCATCTCTTCTCATGGTGAAATTGATCTACACCAATACTATCAGGATGGAATATTTCAACACCATCTCTATTCAGCAGGTAATGTTTGATTTCTAGTTCTTATCAGCGTGAAAACATCCATTTATTCCAGCTCCGTTAAGTAACTCCAGTGTTAGGTTAAATATATGTAAAATGGATTTGCTACATTTCCTTTTGTTTTGAAATACACCTCTTACAACAGGTGCCAGCAGGGCTTGATTCAGCACCAGTTGTGTTCCTCAAGCAATGCACCTATTCAAGTTCTCCTCAGCATGCAACTTCCTACTCAGGATCTCAGCATGGATTGTGTTTAAAGAGACTGTCATCAGCAAGGTAAGTGTCAATGTAAGCATTTTTTAGCATGCAGTCTTAGTAGTTTAGTGCTCCTTCTTAAGGACTACATTTACTGCTGTTCTCCTCAGCATGAGATCTATTTACCTCCATTTTACTCTGTATGACTGAGCAGGTTTCTGCTCACTTGAGTGACCTCTTGGCCATTCAGCAACCTAGAACCTAAATCCTCCTTGTAGAATGTGAACTACTCAGGCATACTCTACATATATGTATGTATATGTCTGCAGCTTTCATCCTCACCAAGGGAAGTGTATGTTTTAAAACCGTTCAGCATGGTATGTTTCTTTCACCATTGTACATGGCTTGGAATGCATTTAAGTCCAGCTATACTTCTGCAGGACGGATTTTATCACATCCAACTATCTTCATCAAGGAATACACCCACCCTACGGGTGCCAGCTGGGATCCCTCTGTTCAGCGTGTCAGCCTGGCAAGTGCTAAATGCAGCTCTCCTTAGCAAGCAAGGTATGCATGAACTACAATTTTTGGCAGCATGGGGTCTTGGTAGTTCCATACTCCTAGTCATGGAATGCCTGTGCTGTAATCTGATGAAGTCCAATACCTGTGTTGGCCCAAGCCCAGTACAAAAAGGAGTGTGTCTTCTCCAACATTTCCCTCATGGAATCCATCACTCATTCAATGAAGGTCTTGCCAGCCTAGGTTTTCCTTACGACCCCTGTTATCAGCATGAAAGGAATGCACATGTGCTAACTGGATATGGAAGATTTAATTTCAAGCTGTAGGAAACATGGAATGGAAGTCCTCTCACTTTTTGTTAATAGAGTGAGAATGGATCAGCTTTTTTTCTCTGGGAATGTGTATCAATGTATTCTCTACCTTAAATGTTTCTCCTCCAGTTCTTTTTATGTGAAAATACTGTACAGAGGGGGTTACAATTACATGGACAAGATAGTGAGTACATTTCTTATTAATCATTGTAGCCTCCTCCTTTGTTTCCCCTTCCCATCCCTTCCCATCCTCTCCCTGCCCCGCCCCCAGTTCTTCTAACCATTGAATACCTTTCCCATGGCTATCTTCAGCACAGAATGTATATAATCCAGGTGTCTTCACCAGGGAATATGTGTGTTCAATTGTTTGTTCTGAAAAATTTGCCTTTACAACATTCAATAGTTCCCCCTGAGGCTGTTCCTGGCACAGGAATATCAATTCCAGCTCTGGTAATCAAGGCAGGTTTGAACTCCAGGATTCTCCTGCTTGCAGTAGGGACTTCTGTATTTCTTCCATGGAATGGATCAGATCCAGTTCTCCTCAGGAATATTTAAGTATCTATTCCAGCAGCTTCTTTCATGGAATTCTGTCTACTGTACTTCTCCTACTTGGGGCTGCATGGAATTGCCATCTCTTTGGCTTGGAAGGTCTCTACTCCATCTCTCAATATGGCATGTCTTTAAAGCAACTCTTTTCAGCAAGAAAAGTTTGGGTTTTTAAAATAGTTTTTATTGTAAAAATACAGAGGGGTTACAGTTCAGTTACAGGAGTAAGGAAATGAGCACTTTTGCTATTGAGTATTGTTATCTTCTCCTTTGTTTTTCCCCTACCATCCCTTCTATCCCCACTCCTCCCCACCCTCAACTCCTCCCCTGGCTCCCCCTCCAACCGAAGTTGTAAATTTCACTTTCAACATAGTGTCTTGTAGATACCATTGTTCCAATGGATTAACCTGTATCCTTATTGAAGCATTTTTTTTTATTTCACTTCCTCAAATTAGAAAATGTATATACAAGATGCAGGACACCAGAATCAAATACAGTGAAAACGGGTTATACTGTGGGGGAAGGACATATCAAAGAAGCAAAAAAATCATATAGTACATTATAAATATGGTAAAAACAATAGGAAGAAAGAAAAAAGCATTTATGTCCATATCTTGGGGTTCATTTCACTTAACATCATGTTATAGTGTCATATGCACATAGCTTTGCCCTTTGTTGCTTCTTCTGGATATATACTAGTTACTGCACATAAAGGAAACCATGGGATCTATGTTTCTTTGGGTCTGCATTACATCACTTATAATATTTTACAAGTCTTGCCAATTCCTAACAAAGAGGGTGATGCCATTCTTTCTGATGGTACATGGAATTCAATTTTATATATATATATATATATATATATATATATATATATACCACATTTAACAAGAACAGATTAAAAGGTAGCCTTCTGCAATCTGCAGTTGGACAGTTAGATACTACTTGGCCTAGATTGCATCAACTTAGAATGGAATGCAAATTTTTAGGCCCTTCACTTCACAGAATCTGCATAAACCTACTCCTGTAATCTTGGAATAACTATAGCCAAAGTTTGCAATGCTCTTCAGCATGAAATATGATTACTGGCTCTCTTTTCTGCATGAATTGCACCATGACTGCTATCTTAGGAAATATTTGCTTTCCACCTATACAATGCATGCAGTACATCTCCTCCAATCCTCGTGAGAATGGAGGGAGATTCACTACTCAGCAGAGAAGAGCTCTTGTTCCAGCATCCCTGAGGCAGGAGCATGTGTACTCTAGATAAACACACCATGAAATGTTTATCTGCATCATATATACACATATATAAACATATTAAAAATATTGTATAGAGGGGTTACAGTTACATGAGTAGGTTAAGAAGGACATTTCAGAGCAAGCATTGTTACCTCCTCCTTTGTTTTCTCCCTACCATCACTTCCCTCCCCATCTCCCCCACTGCTCCCATCCCATCCCACTCCAACATTGTAAAGGTCATTTGCAACATAGTGTCCTGTATACCTCGTCATCACAATGGGTCAGCCTGCATCCCCATTTAAACGTTCCCCAATATCTCTTCCCCTCCTCAAATTACAAAATTGTATATGCAAGGTGCAGAACACCAGCACCAAATCTAATGAAAATAGGGTTCTACAGTGGAAGTAGAACAAGAAAAAAAAGAATCACATAGCGCATTGTACATACAATAAAAACGTTAACAAGAAAAAAAAACACTTGTGTCCCTGTCATGGGGTACATTTTGCTTAACATTATCTCATGTGGTTATATGTACATCGCCTTTGACCTTCTCTGCTTGTCCTAGACATGTACTAATCATTGTAAACAAGAGAAACAATGGGACCTATGTTTCTTTGGCTTACTTCACTTAATATAATTTTATTCCAAGTCTTTCCATGTCCTAACAAATGAAGTGCTTTCATTCTTTCGAATGGAGGCATGAATTCTTAACACACACACAGACACACAGACACAGACACACACACACACCACATCACATCACATCACATTTCCTTGATCCTTTCATCTACTTAGGGGCATCTAGGTTGGTTCCATATCTTAGCTTTGGTAAATAATGCTGCTATAAACATGTTTGTGCTGGTAGCTTGTTTGTGACCTGTTTGTGATCCCTTGGGTAAATGCCCAAAAGTGGGATTGCTGGGTCATAGAGGAGCTCTATGTGGAGTCTTTTAAGGAATGTCCATACTGCTTTCCAGAGTGGTTGAACAAGTTTACACTCCCACCAACAGTGCAGTAGGGTTCCCTTTTTGCCACATCCCCTCCAGCATCTGTTGTTACTAGATTTCTTGATTCTAGCCAGTCTAACTGAGGTGAGGTGGAATCTCAATATTGTTTTAATTTGCATTTCTTTTTTATTTTTTGGTCAGTAAAGGGGCTTGAACTCTGGGTCTGGGCACTTTCCCTCAGCTTTTCAGATCAAGGCGAGTACTCTATCTCTTGAGCCACGGGGCCAGTTCCAGTTTTCTAGTGGTTTATTGGAGATAAGAGTCTCAGGGACTTTCTTGGGCTGTCTTTGAACCACGGTCCTCAGATCTCAGCTCCTGAGTAGCTAGGAATACAGGCATGAGCCACAGGTGCCCGTTTATTTCTTTTATGGCTAGAGAAGCTGAGCATGTGTCCTTATGTGTCTAGTGGCCATTTTTATTTCCTCTTCAGAAAAGCTTCTCTATAAGTCTTTAAGCCACTATTCATCGAGCATTTGTTTCTTTGAGGATTTGTTGTTGGGGGATTTAGTCTTTTGAGTTCTAAGTATATTATGAGACCCTTATGCATTGTCTGGCTAGTAAAGATCTTCTCCCAATCCGTGGGCTTTCTATTGATCTTGCTAGCTACGTCCTTGGCCTTGCAGAAGCTCTGCAGTTACATGCAAGCCCATTTGTCCAACCTTTCTTTGATTTATTGTGCTTCTGGGTCTCTATTAAAAAATTTTGGCATTTGACAAGGAGCCCAAGAGTTTCTTCTATTCCTTCCTTTATTGTTTTCATGGAGTCTGCTTTTATTTCGAGGTCTTTGATCCATTTGGAGTTGATTCGGGTGCACATTGATATATGCAGATCTAGCTTTAATTTTCTACAAGTGTTTAACCGATTTTGCATTTTACTTTAATTTTCTACAAGTGTTTAACCAATTTTGCCTTTTACTGAAAAGGCTGTTTTCTTCCTTTCTATTTCTTTAGCTCCCTTTTCAAAGATTAGGTGGCTGTAGATCAATGGGTTTATTTTTGAGTCTTCAGTCCTATTCCATTGGTCTTCAGATCTGTTCTTGTGCCATTCCCAAGTTGTTTTGATTACTATGGTTTGCAGTACAGTTTGAAATTTAAAATGGATATTCCTCCAACATTGTTCTTTCTACTGAAGATTGTTTTTCCTAATTGGGGTATTTTATTGTTCCATATGAATTTTTGGATTGCTTCTTCTATTTCATTTAAGAATGAATTTGGGATATTGGTAGGTATCGCATTGAATTTGTAGATACCCTTTGGCAATAATGCCATTCTCATGATGTTAATCCTCCCAATCCAGGAGCATCAGAGGTTTTTCCACTTGCTTAGTTCTGCTTTGTTTTCCTTTTTCAGGTTTGTAAATTTTTGTCGTAGAGGTCCTTCACCTCTTTGTTAAGCTAACTCCTAAGTATTTTATTTTTTGTGGGGCTATTACAAAAGAGGTTGATTTCCTAATTTCTGCCGAACTCTTCTCATACAGAAAAGCCATTGATTTCTGAGGGTTAATTTTATACCCTGCTACTTTGCCAAAGTATCCAATCAGTTCAAGTAACTTGGGAGTGGAGTCCATAGGTTCTTTAAATACAAGATCATGTCATCTGCAAAGAGGAAGAGTTTTACTTCATCTTTCCCTATTTGGATTTCCTTTATGTCTGCATCTTGTCTTATTTCCCTAGCTAGGCATTCTAATACTAGGTTGAAGAGGAGTGGAGAGAGTGGACATCCTTGTCTCATTTCTAAATTTAGAGAAAATGGCTTTAGTTTTTGACCAGTAAGTATGATGCTGGCTGTAGGTTTGTCAATACAGTCCTTATTATATTGAGAAATGTTTCATGGATTCCTAGTTTTTCCACAGCTTTCATAATAAAAGAGTGTTGGATCTTGTCAAATGCTTTTTCTCCATCTATTGAGATGTTCTTCTTACCCTTGCTCTTGTTGTTGTGATGAATAATATTATTTTTGCATATATTCAAGCAGCTTTGTATCCCTGAAATGAATCCTGTTTGATTGTGGTGTATGATTTTTTTGATGAGTTGTTGAAGTCAATTGGCCACGGTTTTGGTGAGAAGTTTAGCATCGATATTCATCAAAGAAATGGGCCTTTGATGAGCTCCTGCCTGGTTTTGGGATAAGGGTTATACTGGCTTCATAAAAAGAGTGTGGTAATGAATTTTTGCTTTCAATTTCATTGAAGGGGATGGAGGACTATTGGTGCGAGTTCTGCTTTGAAGGTCTTGTAGATAAACACGCCATGAAATGTTTTTCTCCATCTTAATTTTAAATGAATTATGTTCATTCACCGCCACTTAAAGTGGAATGTCTCTCCTCAAGTTTTGTCAACCCAGAATGTGACTATGTATCCTCTAGTTTTGAGCAAGAGAAATAGGTTTTCTCCAGTTTTAAGCATGTGGAATATGTCTGCTACAGTTTCCATTTATCTGGAATATATCTTCTCCAATTTCAGACATGTGGAATATGTCTCCTCCTGTTATGGACAGGAGGAATTTATCATTTCCATGTTGGGCCATGTGGAATAGGTCTCCTACAAGTTTGGGGCCAGATCTCCTCAGCATTGTCATGAGCAGGAAACTTATGTTCTTCAGGTTGTCTCGGCACGAATGGGGTGCCTCCAGGCTCCTCATGTGGAATCTGTATACTTTCGTGCCTCCCAGGATAGACTGGGTCTGTCCAGGTCACAGTCTAAAATGTATCACTTCCAGCAAATATTAAGTTGGAATCCATTTGATCCTGTTGTCTCAGTTGTCCTGAAGATGCAAAATGTCAAGGTAAGGTCTTCACAGACTGGGGGCCATTTACTTTTGCTCACTCTAGCAAGGAATATATTTTCTATCGATTTTAGCAGCAAGGAATATATCAGACAGCGCAAAATGGATGTTTCCCAGTCTCTAAAGAATTGGTACCATAGAATCCAGCTCTCTTTAGGAAATTGATTGTTGCCTTGAGGATTCCTTAACATGAAAATATCTCCTACTATCTACAGCCTTGGACACACGTGCTCCAGTTCTCCTTGGCATGGAATGCATCTATTCCAACCATCCTGGGAAATTCAGCATTCATTTTGAGTAAGTATTTGTTATCAACTCCTACATGTATCCTCATGCAGTACTGAATCATATCCCTCATTGCTCACAGCAATGAAATCTGTGTACTCAAGCTCATTTTTCATGTCTACCTCAAGTCTCTGTAGGAAGGAATGAAGCTACTCTGGCTCTCCACAGCATGGAATGTAGCAGGTTGCAGCTCTACTCAGAAGATAAGATTCATCTCCAGATTTCCCTTTGGTGGAAACTGCCTATTCCAGGTGTGTGAGAATGGAATCTGTGTAATTCAGCCCCCCTCAGGTAGGTAATTATTAACTCAGTGCTCCTCAGCATGTTGACATGGGTATACTCTAGTCCTCTTCAACATATAGCCTGTCACTCTCATGTCTCCTTACACTGGACTGCGTCGACTCCATTTACAACATGGCATGGGATTCCACCCTGCCTCTCTGCCCTTGGAATGTGTAGCTTCCATCTCCCTTCACTGAACAAGTTGTTTACTCCAGCTGTGTTGAGCAAGGATTGTTCCTGCTCCATCTCTCCTGCTATTTTCCATGAAGAACATCCCTGGACTTTTAGTCTCAGCAAGAAGCCCAACTCCTCAGGTTATCATCATCTTCAGTCATATCCACAGCAGCTTTCTTCTTCCCTGTCACTTTGTAGTCCCGCATTTTGCAGCCTGGAATCTGTCTACTGCGAGTTAGGTCATCTGTGAATGCCTTGGCTCCATCTCTCTCTATCAAGAGAGACTTTTGTTGAATCCAATGCCATCCTGGCAAGTGTTGAAAGCACCTCACATCAGCAAATGTCAACTCTAGAATTCTGCAGCAAGTAACCTGGGAAGTATAGCACTCTTTGGCACGGAGTACATCTACCTCAGTTCTTCTCAACATGTCATCTGTGATCAACAGTTCTACTCAGGATGTGATATACCTGCTACAGCTCTCATCATCACAGAACACATATATTGTTTCTCTCCGTATCAGGGAACCCATCTACTGTGGCTTTCCACAGCAGGGAATGTGACTTCTCCAATTCTCCTATGGAATGTGTCTCCTCCAGCTCACTTTTCCTATAGGTCTGCTATTCCTATAGGAATGCTTTTCCTATAGGTCTATTTTGTTTGCAATTTTATTTCGTATAAAGTAACATTCTACAGGTCATCTTGGCATGAATGGGCTCCTCCAGCTTTCTTCATGTGGAATCTGCATGTTGAATTCAGTGCCTCTCAATGTAGAATGTGTGTATCCAGTTCACAGTTTATCTAAAGTTTGAATCTATTTATCTCAGTTGTCCTGCAGTTGGAAAATGTCAAGGCCAGGTCTGTACTGACTAGAGGTCCTCCTGTTTTGCAAACTCCAGCAACCTATTGATCTACTCTAGTTTATCTCATCAAGGAATGTATCTGTCAGTGGTCGCTACAGCATGAAAGTCTCGCAAGCATTGCTTCTATGGGTTCCAGGTCTCTTCACGAACTTGAATGTTCCCTTGAGGATTCCTTCTCATGGAAATACCTCCCCCTGTGTACAGCATGGGACACATGTGCTTCTGTTCTCCTTGGCATGGAATGCATCCATTCCAACCATCCTTGAGAAGTTCAGCATTTATTTGTGGTAAGCATTTGCTATCAATTCCTTTGTGATTGATTTTTTTTTTTTTTTTCAGAGATTAATTCCTTTTTGTATCCTCATGCAGTACTGCATCTTATCCCTCATTGCTCACAGCAATGAGATCTGTGGACTGGAGCTCATCTCTCATGGTCTATAATTATGTCATGTCTCTGCAGGAAGGAATGAAGCTACTTGGTTCTCCACAGTATGGAATGTAGCATGTTGCAGCTCTATTCAGAAGGTAAGTATCATCTCCAGCTTTCCTTTTCCTGGAGGCCATCTATTCCAGATGTGCTGAGGATGGAATCTGTGTAATTCAGCCCTCCTAAGGTAGGTAATTATTACCTCAATACTCCTCAGCATATTGACATGTGTACTTACAGCATAGAATATGTCTACCCTAGTCCTCTTCAACATATAGACTGTCACTGTCATGTCTCCTCAGATTGGAATGTGTTGACTCCAGTAATTTACAACATGACATGAGATTCCATCATGCTTGAAGTCCTTACACTCTTGGAATGTGTATCATCTATCTCCTGTGAAATGTTTGTTTACTGCAGCGTTCTTGAGCAAGGAATGCTCTTGCTTCATGTCTCCACAAGTTTGGATGTGTGTCCCTTTTTAGTTTCCACGAAGAGCTCCTTAGTCCTTTTATTCCCAGAAAGAAGTGCAACTTCCCAGGTTTTCATCAACATGAATCATGTTTCCAGCAACCCTCTTCTTCCCTGTCAGTTTCTTGTCCCAGATGTGTAGCCTGGAATCTTTCTACTGGGTGTTATGTCACCTTTGAATGCATCAGCTCCTTCTCTCTCCACCAAGAGAGGTTCTTGATGAAGCTGAGGCCATCATGGCTTGCATCAGCAAAATATCAACTCTAGCATTCTGCAGGAAGTAATTGGGAAGTATAGAACTCTTTGGCACAATGTGCATCTACCTCAGGTCTCCTCAGCATGGCATGTTTCAACACTAGCAATAAGCATCAGATGCTAATTGCAGGTTTCATCAGCATAGAATACATGTATTCTATCCCTCCACATTAGAGAACCCATCACCTGTGGATTTCCACAGCAGGGAATGTGTTTTCTCCAATTCTCTTAACTATGGAATGTGTCCCTTCCAGCTCTCATCCACATGTAATGTATGTCTTTCAAATCTTGTCAACATAGAATGCTTTTCCTACAGGTCTTTTTAGTATGAAATCTATCTATTAGCTCCTTTAATCAAGCTATGCAGGACTGTAGAATCATCTCTCTATGATCATCAGAGTATAGAATATATATTCTCTGGACTTATGGGACTTTCTTCCTGTTTCTGTCATCCTGATTACAGCTCTCTTATGTATATTCCAAGGCATTTGATATACCTCTTTTTGTTCTCCTTTGGATGTATAGAGTTTCAGCAACTCTAAAAGGCATAGATTTCTTTTACCACACGCTGCCTTGGAGTGGGTTTCCTCTGGTTGTGTTATGCAAAAAGAGTTTACATTTGAGAGCATAAAAGCAGCATAGACTCTTTCTGCTGCAGCTTTCGTGAAGCCTGATTTTTATTTCATGAACTTCAACAAGGGATATGTAATTTTTTGTTTACATCAGCTCCTCATCAGGATGAATTTAACCTGTACCAGCTCTCCTTAAGCTTGATGAAATTGAACCACTGATCATATTCCAGATCTCCTGCAGACATATGTAGGCCTGTACAGCTTGGAATCAATCTCATCTTGCTCATTCAGCTGAGCAAGGAGTGCATTTATGCTGTGTCCTTATCATGGTCTGTATCTACTGCTGCTTTCCAATGAATGGGATGCAGATATTCCAGTCCTGGTCAGCATTGAAACCATCTACTCCAGCTCTTTTCAGGAAGGTAAATGTGCTCTGCAGGTTTCCTTGTCATGGAATTATCTCACATTATCCTGAGCATGGTATGTACTGAAGGTTTTTTTGAACTGGAATCCATCTATCTGCGCTTGGCTTAGTCAGGTAAGTGTCAATGTAGGGTCTCATTAGCATTGATTCATCACGAAGTCTGCTCAGCATGGAATATATTACTGCCCTCTATGTCCTGGAATCCATCTATCTCAGCTCCTCATACTAAGGAAAGTGTCAACTTGGGGTCTCTTTAGCATGCATTCATGTCCTCCTTGTTCCTTATTTCTAAATACATCTCTTCCTTCTCTGCTCAGAATGGAATCAATGGCTTGAATCTTGTTCCATTGTGCAACTGGACTCCATGAATTCATTTAGTATGTATATGGGATGCCCGCTCTACTCAGCTCCGAATATGACACCTCCACTTCACATCTCCATGGTCTCTTTTTATTTCAGGTGTCTTAAACAAGGTAGTTGCCCACTCCAGTCATCTGGTTACTGCATGTGAACTCTGTTTACTACATATCCTTCTGTGATGAAATGCATGTCTTTTGGCAGATGACAGCAAGGAATGTGTCAGCTCCAGTGCTCTTCATCAAGGAAGATATCGACTTCAGCTTTCCTCAGCATGGATCCTTTTATCCAGGTTCTCAGCATTGCTTGTGTTGAAAACAGTTGTTTGTAGTGAGGTAAGTGTCCACTCCAGAATTGTTTAGTATACAGTCGTGCTTGTCTAGGGCTTGTTGGGCTGGATTACATTCACTGCAGCTCTCCTCAGCCTGAGAGCTGTCTACTGCTGGTGTACTCACCTTGTGATCAAGCTTCTGCTTATTTGAGTGCTCTCTTGTTCCTATCACAGGTCCTGCAATCTTTTTGTTGTTGTTTTAAATTTAAAATTTCATTTTCTTAGAGGAAATGGCTTTAGCTTGTGATTTTTTGTTTCATTTGTGTGTTCTTACCTCATGGTATAGCCCCTGTTTTCAATGTATTTGCCTCTGTTGCCTGAAGCTTTTATATACATTTTTCGAATTGGGGAGTGGAAGGGAAATAACAAAATACTGAATTAAGGATATAGGTTGGCCCATTCTAACACTGAAATGTACAAGACACCTTTGTTGAAAACAAACTTTACAACTTTGCGGGTAAGGTGGAGGGAGTTGTTGGGAAGGTGAAGAGGGAAGGAATGGTAGGGAAAAAACAAAGGAGGAGGTAACAACATTACTCATGTAACTGTAACCCCTCTGAACAGTATTTTTACTGTAAAAAATTTATTTCCTGAATTTTGAACTCAGAGCCTTGAGCCCTGTTTGTTTATTTAGCTTATATTGTGCTATGGTACTTGAGCTATGTGCTCATTCTTATATATTGATGGTAAATTTGAAAATTTGATTTGTGTTGACTGTATTTAAGAGCTTAATCCTGACAGTTCAGACTTCTGTACACATGAACATGTGATGTAACTGGTAGAGTTAAAGATATAGAACTGTCACAAAAAGCCTTAGCATGCTGAGTTGCTAGGCACAGAGAGGTGAAACACCACTTTGTTTAACTCTTGTTCTTTTTTTAAATTTTTATCTAACTTCTATTTACTTTTAAAGGCTGATATTAGCATTTGATTTAAGTGTAAAGTCTTTGCCCCTGAGTGTTTGTGCTCCAGGCTAGTGCTTGTCCATTTGAATCACAGATCCCTTCTGATTTTTAGTGGTTAATGGGAGAGAAGGGTCTCCTTGAGTTTCTTGCTTGGGTGGCTTTGAACCATGATCCTCATATCTCAGATTCCTAACACAGTAGAAATACAATTCATGAGTTCACCCTAGAAGTAACTCATTTGTTATCAGACATGCTTTCAATGAGACAGCAAATTGCGATTCAGAAATTGAGGGTTTTCTGCAGAAGGGGCCATGAATGAAACCAATGCTGTTTTCCCCTCTGTAGAGCCAGGGTTGTAGACTTTTTCTTTCTGCAGGCCTTGGCAGCCACAACCTTGTGTGTCATGTGACTGTCTCTCCAATCTTAGCTCAGTGCAGTCAGAGTGAAACACATTTGCTTTCTACCAGGTTTTAAGGCAAGAGATACAATCATCATCCTCTGTGTACATGAGAACCATTCCCCATTAGGTCCCCTTCCCCTGCTCACTATGTCCTGGAGATCCAAGTAGTGATGCTACTTGTGACGTCCAAATAGGTACATTTGAGCTGCACATGGTCCTCCAAGAGTATTCTTCCTGGATATTTTGGATATTCTGCCTAAGTAGAGAATTTTTCTCTAATATTTCTCTCTAGGAAACCAAAACATGGATGCTGTGTCCTCTAGTTCATTGGACTTGTAGTTTCTATCCCCCCTTCACTAAGTGAGAAGTGTTGTTTAAGCTGGAAGCATAGGATACTAGTCAAATAAGGAAAGGTGAGTCCAGATTCTAGGTACCTTAGGTGTGAGGATGAGGATCTTCATTGTCTCTTGGGATCAGGTTTCGCACCTATTGCAGCAGCATTGAAGGCATATAAGGGCTTTCTTTCCCTAGTGGTTGCATGGGTTTAACTCTCACCAATATGAGGAATCCATTGGATCCTGAGTGGACTTGGAAATCCATAGGCTGGAATATTTGCAGCCTCTCTCTCTCTCTCCCTCTGAGAGCCCCTTATTGCCTTTAAGGCCCGCAGTGCCTTCACTAACATCTTCCTGTCTCCCACTAGCTTTCTTTTTAATTGTGTGAAGAGACTTTATCCCAAAGGCATTTCCTGCCCTATGCCCTCCCTCCCCCCAGAGCCTCACCTCACACAGATCTGGTGTAGAACAGGCATTGATGAAGAGTAATGCATCATCATGTTGCTAAATTAAGGGTCGCATTATGAAGAATTTGGCTGTTACATGTTTCATAGTCCTTGGAACAGCACAGCCTGTCCCCATCTACACCAAGACAGCTGCAGTGTGGGGAGGGTCGTATATGGGGTCACTGTTGCCTCTACGGCCCATTCTTGACTGCATCTCCATTTTGGGTCACAGGATTCTGTACAAATATATGGGTGAGTCAGACTTGGTTACATCTAGTACTTTCCCTCCAATCACATAGGCCATCTATCCCTGCCTTTCAAAGGAGTGGGCTGGAGTTTCCCATGTTCTCCTGGATGGAATGTCATTGTTGGCCTCACCACATGAGCATGATCCTCCTGTCCTGTTGTCAGGCTCTCACTGTGGAACAGATGACAATACCACCAGTCTGGTGTCCAGGTATTGTGTGCCCTATGAACACCCTACGTGCATTGACCCAGTGGGGGATCCCTCATCCTCCAATAATTTACATGATACCCTTCTTATCCCTCATGTCCTTCTCCAGATGGAACTTCACAGCGCACCCACATTTGGCTATGTTTTCCATATGACAAGAACCACTTTCATCATTTTAAGTTGACTCCCCAGGAACCTTGGAACATCATCACCATCAACATAGGTCCTCAGTTTCCACAATGGCTTCATTTCTCACCCTGGTCATTTTGTGGAGTTAACTGCTGTTTCATTAATTCATTGCACAATTATCAGAAACTGGCTCATAACTCTTCCTAGCAATGCATCTCTTTTGATTTCTATTTTATATCCACAAATAACCTGCAATTTTCATTACCTTTCTATCATTCAGAATAAAATATGATTCCATGAGTTATGCTGTAATGACTACAATAAATTTTGTATCAAAGATGTTTTTGTCTTTTCTGTTTCTTCAGCTTTTTTGACTAGTTGTGTGTGTGTGTGTGTGTGTGTGTGTGTGTGTGTCTGTGTGTGTGTGCAAACATGCGTGTGACTACTGTGGCTTGAACTTGGGGTCCCCTTTACCACTAGAACTCCACCTACCCTTTGACTTTTTTTCTGGCTAATTGGAGATAAGGTTGTGCCAGACTTGTCCGACTGACTGGCTTTGAAAATCCATCTTTATATCTCTCCCTCATGGGTAGTTGAGATTATAGAGCTCAGCCATTGTCACCCAGTGTTCTTTTATAAAAAAAACTGTTTTGGAGACCTTTTGTGCTCTTCCACATGACATACAAGACACCTTGCTTCTTGAGATTTGCCAGCACAGTCCTCCCCAATCCCCTGGAATAACTTCTGTGGTCCAGTCATCCTGAGTTCCTACCATACTCCCATCACCGTGTTCCTGCCTATGCTCCTTCTCTTCTCCATTCTTTGGGAGCTCTTCCTCTCCTCTTCAATGAAAAACTGCCTGTATCCCCATCAAGTGTCAATAGTATCCTACTTTTTCCAGGTTGCCCCCGCTGACTTTGAAGCTCAACTGTCAACTTTTTTCCCTTTTCTCTCGGGCCATTATGCAGTTTTCAAAGTGTGGGTTCACTTCTGGCCTCCAAAGAATGAGAGGCTTCTGGGTACCTCACTGCAGTTACCCATAGCCATCTTAATGGTGCAGAACTGAGCTGGTTTTTTTTTTAACATTTTATGTGCAAGTTCCTCTCAAGGTCAGAACAGGTAAGTAAGGATTCCTGTTTCTTTAAGCTTTGGGAACTGATGTTTTCTGTCTAGGGTTGATTGCAAGTTAGAAATGTATGATGATTACAGATGAACCTCATAACTGCAGAGTTTTGCTGCAGTTTTCTGTGTTGAAA
Source organism: Dipodomys ordii (assembly GCF_000151885.1). Taxonomy (NCBI): domain Eukaryota; kingdom Metazoa; phylum Chordata; class Mammalia; order Rodentia; family Heteromyidae; genus Dipodomys; species Dipodomys ordii. The sequence goes on along the minus strand of NW_012267637.1, from coordinate 22,408 downwards.
ATGTAGAATTGATATCAGGCCTATATAGGTAGTGCATCATGGTAATAGCAATAAGCCATGCTTGTTTAGGAGCATACAGACCCAGTGCTGTATATCCCTGTCTTCTAGTATTTCTCCACAAGCTCAAGCTTCAGGATGGGCTTCTCTCTTTATGGAAAATGCATGAGTAGATGAGCACTGAGAGTTGTGGATTATTTTTGTTCTACCATAGCATGAAATGAGTGCATAGTCTTATGATGGATAGAGGTATTCCAGCCTTCCCCTTGTGGAAAGTGCTTGTTCTGTCCTAAGGTCCATTTTTTGTGAACCTGGAAGATGTTTCCTCTGTGTTGGGGCATGAGGAATTTGTTCCTTACAGCTCTCCTGAGATAGACAGTGCCTCCTCCATCCTCCTGAGCATGGAATTTACGTGCTGCCAAGTGTCTCACCATGGATGAATTCCTTCCAGCCTTGCTCAAGGGAAAAATAGCTGTTCAGTCTCCCCTGAGCAAGAAATTGATTTTCTTTGGCTGTCATCATCCTCAAAAGTGTCTATTCCCATTGTCCTCAACCTGACATACGTGTCTTTCAGTTCTCTATAGGATGGATCTATTCCAGTTATGAAGGGAAATATCAAGTCTAGGCCTCGACAGTCCTGAATCCATGTCGTTTTGCTCATCTTACTGCACGAAGTACACCTACTATAATTTTCTTTAGCATGGAGTCCTTGCATACCTCTGAACGGAATGGAGATATTTCTATTCTCCTAAGACTGAAAGTCGTCTATTCCAGCTCTCCTCAGGAAGGTAAATATCATTTTGGTATCTCAGCACAAATTCATATTTTTTCTCTATCCTTTTCTTGACATTTCTTCTTTCCTTCTCTCCTCAGAACATGGAATTTCTTCAGTCTCTCCTCACGATGAGATCCAACCTGTTGAGCAGCTTCCAAGCTATAATATAGTATTCTTGAGATCTAGTCCACAAGAAATCCATGTGCAGAAATCTTCTCAGCATAGCATGGGTATTCTCCTGTCTACTTTGACTTAGAATTCATATCCTTTAATTTTCTCAGATAAGCAGAAAAAGTAAAAAAAAATCTGTGTTTATATGACCATATAAGAGGATGGTAAATGAAATGAACCTCAAGATATGGAGAAAAGATTTCATTTCTTGTTGTTATTGTTTTAAATGTACTTTTATATGTTGTTTTAAATGACTGTTTGTTTCCTTTGTTTGTTCTTCCCTATGGTATACCCCGTTTTCACTGTATTAGAATTTGGTAGTCTGCATCTTGTATATACATTTTACTTATCTGGGGAGAGGAAGGAGATTAACAAATGGCTGAAATTAGGACATATGATAACCCATGGCAACAATGATACCCACAAGACAGGATATTGGAAATGAACTTTATATCAGGGGTTGGTTTGGGAGCAGTTATGAGGGGAAGGGAAGAGGTAGTGGGAGATCAACAAGGGAAGTGGAAACAATGCTCCACAACTAATGTACTCATTCCCTTACTCATGTAACTGTAACGCCTCTATACAGCATCTTTATAATAAAATAAAATTTTAAAAATGTGGGGGAACATATCAAATACATTTTACTTGAATCCTCAAAAACAGAGAGGAAAATTTAAGTTGCAATTATTTGTTTACCTTATCTTACACCACAGTCCTCCTGGATTGTACTGTGTTAAATAAATAAATTGATATTAACCCAAATAAAAAAGAAGTGATATGCATGTGGACCCTTCAGTATGAAATATACCTAGCCACCCTGCTCAATCAGAAATGTGTTTAGTAAGCATGTATTACTCTCTCAGAATAATTATTCTCAGCAAACATTATCTTGGGTCATTTATTCACTTTTTTTTCTTCCTGAGATGCAGTTAATCTTTCCAATTTGTCTTCAGATTGGAATCCATCTGCTCAGGTTGAGGACAGAAGATTTTGATTCAAAGACAAGCTATAAACAAGAGTTTTGACATTTATCTGTGATTACCTAGATAATCTCAAAAGGGAAGTGTAGCTCAGGTGGTAGAGTGCTAGTTTTGAGCAAAAACCCTCACACATAGGGCCCTAGCCCTGAGTTCAAGTCCTAGGACTCACAGAAAAATACAAAACAGAAGCAAAACTAAGAATGGAGTCTTAACAATACTTTTTCAACTTAGAATGGCTGTATCTGCAGCACGTCTTAAAGGAAGGTTTCTCATTTAGCTTGCCTTCGCAAGAACTGTGTCCATGATTTTTCCTCACTAGAGATGGGACCGTTGGATTCCCTGTTGCATGAGACAAATTAGCTGCAGGATTTCTCTGCATGTTATCCATCTCTTTCAACTTTGCTAAGCAAGGTAGTTTTCCTATGAAGGATCCTTCAGCCTGCAGGACAAGGACTTCACTTCTCAGCAAGTAATGTCTCCTGACTGTGGAAGGCTTTGAATCCAGCTCTAGCAGATATGGAATACATTTCTTCTAATTCCCTTTTTGTTTGTTTGTTTGTTTGGAATTTGTGTGCTGCCAAATGGATCACCATGGAATGAATTTCTTCCAGCCTTGCTCAAGGGCAAAGTACCTATTCAGTCTCCCCTGAGCAAGGAATGGATTTTGTTTGGCTGCCGTCAGCCTGTAAAGTGTCTATTCCCATTGTCTTCATCCTGAAGTACATGTCTTCCAGCTCTCCTCAGTGTGAATCTATTTCTTCCAGCTCTGAGGAAGTCCTGAATCTGTGTCCTTTTGCTCACCTCACTGCAAGAAGTACACCTAGTGTAATTTTCTTTAGCATGGAGTCCTTGTATTACTTCTCTGAAGGGAATGTAGATATTCTAATTCTCCTAAGCATGAAAGCCATCTAGTCCAACTCTCCTCAGGAAGGTAAGTGCCATTTTGGTGTCTCATTAGCAAAAAGTCATATTTGTTTCCTCTATTCTTCTGTTGACATTTCTTCTTTCCTCCTCTCCTCAGAAAATGGAATTGATTTCTTCAATCTCTCTTCACCATGAGATCCAACCAGTTGAGCTTCTTCACAGCATATAATGTTCTTGAGATCCAATTCACAAGAAATCCATGTGCAGATATCTATCAGCACAGCATGGGTCTTCTCCTGCTTATTTTGACTTAGAAATCATATCCCTTAATTTTCTCAGATTAGCATATAAAGCTCATTCTCTATGTTCATATGACCATATAAGAGGATGATGAATGAAATGAACCCCAAGATATGGAGAGAAGAGTCCTTCCTCCTTGTTGTTGTTTTAAATGTACTATTATTTTTTTGTTTCTTTTTTTTTTTTTTTCCCTTTTGTTTTGGCCCTTTTTTTTCTTTTGTTTGTTTTTTTATTGTAATATGCTTGATTTTGATACCCTGCATCTTGTATATAGATTTGTCTAATCTGGGGAAGGGAAGGAGAATAACAAAAGGGTGAAACAAGAACACAAGAAGACCCATTTCAACAATGACAACCAAAAAATAGTATATTGGAAATGAACATAACAACTTTGGGTGGCAACAACAAATCTTCAAAGAAACAACTGCCCAATAAATAAGTGGGCTAAAGACTTAAAGTGAAACTTCTCTGAAGAGGAAAGAAGGATGCCAATAGACACATGAAGAAATGCTCAACCTCCCTAGCCATAAAAGAAATGCAATTCAAAACAACTTTGAGATACCACCTGACCCTCAGCTAGAATGGCTATAATCAAGAACTCTATTTGTCCCATCTAGTGCAGTTTTCCTCAAGAAGGTAAGTGTCATTTTAGTATCTCTTATCATGCAGTCCTATTTGGTTCCTCTGTTCTGCTTCTGACATTTGTCCTTTCTTTCTCTCTTGATAGTTTGAATTGATTTGTTCTGTCTCTATTCAACATGGGATCCATACACTGCTGCTCCTTCACAGATATATGTCTTCTCGATATCTACTCCAAAAGGACTCTCTGTGCAGAAATCTGCTGAGTATAACTTGAGTATAACTGAGTATCACTCTTCTTCAATATAGAAGCAATGACCCTATGGTCTTATCAATATGAAAAGTATCTCAACATTTTTCTCAAGGAGGGAAGTGTTTAGTGAACATGAAATACAGTCAAAGATGATTTGTGTTCTCCTCAAAGAGGTAAGTGTTCCCATAGAGTATCTATCTCATAAATTCATCACAATAAAGATAATAATTTCATGACTTTTTCCCTTCCCAGGTTGAAACTAACCATTCTCATCTCTCCTCAGGTTGGATTCCATCTGCTGAGTTAGAGATCAGATGATCCTGATTCAAAGTGTATCGGTGCGAAAATATTGTGAGACTTATCTGCAATTACCTTCCAAAACTCTGGAAACAGAGTTGTGCATCCACTAGCCTTGAGAAAAATAATCTCATGGAGGGAGCCCAGGCCCTTAAATCAAACCCTGAACAGGTAGAAAAGAAGGTAAAGAAAACCCAAGCAATATTATCAGGCAAGAATTAACCATCTTCTCACCTTGCAGTGCTTGTATCCAGACTGATTCTCCTCATTTATCTGACCTCAGCCAGAAACAGGTTTAATCATTCTACTCAGGGCAGATGGGTTGTCTTCCATTTCCCTGTTGCATGCAATGCATTGCCTGCAGATCTTTTCAGTATGTAATCCATCTCTTTCATCACTGCTAATCAAGGTAGTGCTCTTTGTAAGGACTCACCAGTATGGAGGCAAGTGGCTTCTGCCCTTCTCAAAGCAAGGAATGTTTCCTACCTATGTCCTTACTTTGGAAGGCTTGAGTCCAGCGTGGTAGGCATAGAACCCATGTCTTCTAGCTCCCTTTGGATAACATGATTGTCAGTATGAAGTACCTCTTCTCTAATCTGTGTACACATTGAATTCTTCATCTTCATTAGTCATGACCCTTGCCTGTGGGTACTCAGGGCACCTCACTGCAGCACTATTCAGAATGTAAAGTTCCTCATCTGTCCTCCTGAGAATCGAAGGAGTGTGCAGCCAAGCATCTCACCAGGTAATGGAGCTCTTCCATCCTTGCTCATGAGGACAGTGCTTATGCTGTCTTTCTTCAACATGTAATGGGGATTTGTTTTCTATTATGACAATTATTTTCAATTCATACATATAAAAGCCAACATGGGTTAAACACTATATACCTGACTTGGTTGAAATGCCTGAGAGATATCATCATGTGGGGAAACATCATGAGAATTAATTTCTATTTAATCACATCTTTTGTTGTTTTTCTTTCAGCCTTGAGGCATGAACTCAGGGCCTGGACACTGTCCCTGAGTTTCTATTTTCTCAAGGCTAGAAGTCTACCACATGAGCCACAGTACCACTTCTCTAACTCTTCAATGAATTTGAAAGTGAATTCACTACCAAACTCTTTCTATGATACCATCATTACCCTCATTCCAAATCCAGGCAGGGATTCATCAAAGAAAGAGAACTATACACCTATTTCTTTGATGAACATTGATGCAAAACTTCTCAACAAAATTTTGGGCAATCGACTTCAACAACTCATCAAAAAAATCATACACCTCCATCAAACAGGATTCATTCAGGGATGCAAAGCTGGTTCAAGATACGCAAATCAACTAATATAATTCATCACATCAATAACTGGTTCAATTTTTGAGTGTGGCAGATGTCCCCTCCAGTTTGGGGCATTGTGTAATGTTTCTCCTGCAACTCTTCTCAGAATGAAAGGTCGTCTTCCAACCTCCAGAGCATGGAAGGTGTGTTTTCCTAGGTGTCTATCTATGGTATAGATCTGTGGAAGGTTACCATACTATATCCCCTGAAGAAGGAACAGATTTCTCTTTGGCTACCATCAGCCTGGAAGGTGTTTATTCCAATGTTCTCAGGCTGACATGCATATCTTCCAGCTGTCTTCATCGTGGATCTTTTCTCCAGAAAAGAGGAAGGTGTAGCCTAGGCTCATACTACCCTGAACCCATCTCCTGTTGCTCACCCCAGTGCAAGGAGTCCACTTAATATAATTCTCTTCACATGGAATTCATGTACATCTTCTCTCCAGGGAATGAGTGTATATATTCCAATCCTCTTTAGTGTTGGACTCATCTATTCTAGCTCTCTTCAGGAAGGTAAGTGTCATTTTGTTGTCTCTTTACAATGAAGTCCTATTTGTTTTCTCAGTCCTTTTGTTGATGTTAGTCCTTTTCTTTCTCTCCTTAGTGTGTCTTCTACTTGGGCTATATCCACTCAAGCTCCTTCATGTTATCACCAGATCTACTTCATGTCTCTCAAGATCTACTCTGCAAAGAATCCATTTGCAGAAATCTACTTAGAATAGCATGGGCCTAACAGACTGTCCTTCAAAATAGAAGCAATGATCCTGGTCCCCAGAGATAATCAACAGCACAAAAGGACTATCATTACTCTTCTCAGTGAAGAATATGTTGTGTGACCAGGGAATACTCTTTCAGGTTATTTGTCCTCTCCCCAGAGAGGTAAGTGTCAACCTAAGTGTCTCTATATCACTAAGTCTTCACTTTTTTTCCTTCCCAGGATGAAACTAATTTTTTCCATCTTTCCTCAGGCTGGAATCCATCTGCTTAGGTTGAGATGAGCGGATCCTGTTTCCAAGCC
>NW_012267637.1:11996-15793 GCF_000151885.1 Dipodomys ordii | reverse complement strand
TGAAATGAACCCCAAGATATGGAGAGAAGAGTCCTTCCTCCTTGTTGTTGTTTTAAATGTACTATTATTTTTTTGTTTCTTTTTTTTTTTTTTTCCCTTTTGTTTTGGCCCTTTTTTTTCTTTTGTTTGTTTTTTTATTGTAATATGCTTGATTTTGATACCCTGCATCTTGTATATAGATTTGTCTAATCTGGGGAAGGGAAGGAGAATAACAAAAGGGTGAAACAAGAACACAAGAAGACCCATTTCAACAATGACAACCAAAAAATAGTATATTGGAAATGAACATAACAACTTTGGGTGGCAACAACAAATCTTCAAAGAAACAACTGCCCAATAAATAAGTGGGCTAAAGACTTAAAGTGAAACTTCTCTGAAGAGGAAAGAAGGATGCCAATAGACACATGAAGAAATGCTCAACCTCCCTAGCCATAAAAGAAATGCAATTCAAAACAACTTTGAGATACCACCTGACCCTCAGCTAGAATGGCTATAATCAAGAACTCTATTTGTCCCATCTAGTGCAGTTTTCCTCAAGAAGGTAAGTGTCATTTTAGTATCTCTTATCATGCAGTCCTATTTGGTTCCTCTGTTCTGCTTCTGACATTTGTCCTTTGTTTCTCTCTTGATAGTTTGAATTGGTTTGTTCTGTCTCTATTCAACATGGGATCCATCCACTGCAGCTCCTTCACAGATATATGTCTTCTCCGTATCTACTCCAAAAGGACTCTGTGTGCAGAAATCTGCTGAGTATAACTTGAGTATACACTACTATTCTTCAATATAGAAGCAATGACCCTATGGTCTTATCAATATGAAAAGTATCTCAACATTTTTCTCAAGGAGGGAAGTGTTTAGTGAACATGAAATACAGTCAAAGATGATTTGTGTTCTCCTCAAAGAGGTAAGTGTTCCCATAGAGTATCTATCTCATAAATTCATCACAATAAAGAAAATAATTTCTTGACTTTTTTCCCTTCCCAGGTTGAAACTAAACATTCTCATCTCTCCTCAGGTTGGATTCCATCTGCTGAGTTAGAGATCAGATGATCCTGATTCAAAGTGTATCGGTGCCAAAATATTGTGAGACTTATCTGCAATTACCTTCCAAAACTCTGGAAACAGAGTTGTGCATCCACAAGCCTTGAGAAAAATAATCTCATGGAGGGAGCCCAGGCCCTTAAATCAAACCCTGAACAGGTAGATAAGAAGGTAAAGAAAACCCAAGCAATATTATCAGGAAAGAATTAACCATCTTCTCAGCTTGCAGTTCTTGTATCCAGACTGATTCTCCTCATTTATCTGACCTCAGCCAGAAACAGGTTTAATCATTCTATTCAGGGCAGATGGGTTGTCTTCCATTCCCCTGTTGCATGCAATGCATTGCCTGCAGATCTTTTCTGTATATAACCCATCTCTTTCATCACTGCTAATCAAGGTAGTGCTCTTTGTAAGGACTCACCAGTATGGAGGCAAGTGGCTTCTGCCCTTCTCAAAGCAAGGAATGTTTCCTACCTATGTCCTTACTTTGGAAGGCTTGAGTCCAGCTTGGTAGGCATTGAACCCATGTCTTCTAGCTCCCTATGGATGACATGATTGTCAGTATGAAGTACCTCTTCTCCAATCTCTGTACACATTGAGTTCTTCATCTTCATCAGTCATGACCCTTGCCTGTGGGTACTCAGGGCACCTCACTGCACTCTTCAGAATGTAAAGTTCCTCATCTGTCCTCCTGAGCATGAAAGGAGTGTGCAGCCAAGCATCTCACCAGGTAATGGAGCTCTTCCATCCTTGCTCATGAGGACAGTGCTTATGCCGTCTTTCTTCAACATGTAATGGGGATTTGTTTTCTATTATGACAATTATTTTCAATTCATACATATAAAAGCCAACATGGGTTAAACACTATTTACCTGACTTGGTTGAAATGCCTGAGAGATATCATCATGTGGGGAAACATCATGAGAATTAATTTCTATTTAATCACATCTTTTGTTTTTTTTCTTTCAGTCTTGAGGCATGAACTCAGGGCCTGGACACTGTCCGTGAGTTTCTATTTGCTCAAGGCTAGAACTCTACCACATGAGCCACAGTACCACTTCTCTAACTCTTCAATGAATTTGAAAGTGAATTCACTACCAAACTCTTTCTATGATACCATCATTACCCTCATTCCAAATCCAGGCAGGGATTCATCAAAGAAAGAGAACTATAGACCTATTTCTTTGATGAACATTGATGCAAAACTTCTCAACAAAATTGTGGGCAATCGACTTCAACAACTCATCAAAAAAATCATACACCTCCATCAAACAGGATTCATTCAGGGATGCAAAGCTGGTTCAAGATACGCAAATCAACTAATATAATTCATCACATCAATAACTGGTTCAGTTTTTGAGTGTGGCAGATGTCCCCTCCAGTTTGGGGCATTGTGTAATGTTTCTCCTGCAGCTCTTCTCAGAATGAAAGGTCCTCTTCCAACCTCCAGAGCATGGAAGGTGTGTGTTCCTAGGTGTCTATCTATGGTATAGATCTGTGGAAGGTTACCATACTATATCCCCTGAAGAAGGAACAGATTTCTCTTTGGCTACCATCAGCCTGGAAGGTGTTTATTCCAATGTTCTCAGGCTGACATGCATATCTTCCAGCTGTCTTCATCGTGGATCTTTTCTCCAGAAAAGAGGAAGGTGTAGCCTAGGCTCATACTGCCCTGAAGCCATCTCCTGTTGTTCACCCCAGTGCAAGGAGTCCACTTAATATAATTCTCTTCACATGGAATTCATGTACATCTTTTCTCCAGGGAATGAGTGTATATATTCCAATCCTCTTTAGTGTTGGACTCATCTATTCTAGCTCTCTTCAGGAAGGTAAGTGTTATTTTGTTGTCTCTTTACAATGAAGTCCTATTTGTTTTCTCTGTCCTTTTGTTGATGTTTGTCCTTTTCTTTCTCTCTTAGTGTGTCTTCTACTTGGGCTATATCCACTCAAACTCCTTCATGGTATCACCAGATCTACTTCATGTCTCTCAAGATCTACTCTTCAAAGAATCCATTTGAAGAAATCTACTTAGAATAGCATGGGCCTAACAGACTGTTCTTCAAAATAGAAGCAATCATCCTGGTCCCCAGAGATAATCAACAGCACAAAAGGACTATCATTACTCTTCTCAGTGAGGAATATGTTGTGTGACCAGGGAATACTCTTTCAGGTTATTTGTCCTCTCCCCAGAGAGGTAAGTGTCAACCTAAGTGTCTCTATATCACTAAGTCTTCACTTTTTTTTCCTTCCCAGGATGAAACTAATTTTTTCCATCTTTCCTCAGGCTGGAATCCATCTGCTTAGGTTGAGATGAGCGGATCCTGTTTCCAAGCCACGATGTTAATGAAGTGAGAGAAGTGTTAGAGAAGTTAGTGAGACTTATCTGCAGTTACTGACCAAAGTTTGAAGTGGAGCTTCAAAGGTAGAAGTGGTGGACCAATAGCCTCAAGAAAAATAGCTCAGGGGCAGCCTGCAGGCCCTGAATTCATGTCCAAGAAACAACAAAACCAAAACCAAGTCAAAACACAGAATTGAGTGAGACTTAACCATCTTTTCTCATCCCACATGCCAATATTCTAGCGGTCATTCTATGTGAAGGTGTTTAATTTAGCTTGCGCCATAAAGAAATGTGTTTAATTTTTCAACTCATGATGCATGGTCCTCTTCCATGTGTCTGTTGCATGAGCTGCATTGCCTGCAGGTCATCTCTGCATGTAATCCTCTTTCAGCTTTAGTAATCAAATTATTTCTTTTTT
>NW_012267637.1:1574-10351 GCF_000151885.1 Dipodomys ordii | reverse complement strand
TTCACTGTATTTGATGTTGGTATACCTTGTGGAGGGGAAGGGCAAAAACAAATTGTTTAAATAGGGATAACGGTGGATCCATGACCTTATGTCAAAAACCGATCTTTACAATGTTGGTGCCAGGAAAAAGGGGGGTAGATACGGGGAGGGATGGGAAGGGAAAACAAAGGAGGAGACAATAATGCTTGATAAGAAATGTACTCATTACCTTGCCCATGTAATTTTAACCCCTCTGTATGGTATTTTCACAATAAATAAATAAATACATAAAAACAGCAAGAAAGATCAAACCTCTTGTATCCCTATCTTTGGGTTCATTTCACTGAACATCACATTGTATGGTCGTATGTACATAGCTTTTGACCTTTTCTGCTTGTCCTAGACATACACTAGTTATTGCCGATAAAGGAAACTATGGGACCTATGTTTCTTTGGGCCTTGCTTACTTCACATAATATAATTTTTCCAAGTCTTTCAATTTCCTAACAAATGGTGCAGTGTCAATCTTTCTGATTGAAAGAGGCATAGAATTCCATTTGTGTGTGTGTGTGTGTGTGTGTGTGTGTGTGTGTGTATACATACACATATACATACCACATTTTCTTGATTCATTCATCTACTGAGGGGCATCCAGGTTGGTTCCATATCTTAGCTATGGTGAATAATGCTACGATAAACATAGTTGTACTGGTACCTTTGGTATGGCCTTGTTTGTGATCATTTGGGTAAATGTCTAAATGTGGGATTGCTGGGTCATAGGGGAAGCTCTATGTGCAGTCTTTGGAGGAACCTCCATAATGGTTTCCAAAGTCGTTGAACAAGTTTACACTCCCACCAACAATTCAGTAGGATTCCCTTTAACACAAATAACTTTAAATGTTCGTTTTATCCCTGGAATCAACAGGTATGTTACTCAGACATTGCACAATCTAATTCTACCATATGAAAGACTTTAGAGTATTACTTTTTAAACAACTTTTTCAAAACTTCAAGACTGTGTAAGATCTGATTCTATAATTTTATAAAATGATGTTATTTGTCTTTGATCTACTTCCTTGATAACTTCAGTAATCATCTGGTTAGTCATACTTGAGATAAATGGTAACTGTAACACTAACTGATAATATTTTACTAGTGCAAAATATCCCATCAAATCCAAGTGGAGCACAATCATGCCAACAAGAATAATGCCTAATTACAAAGGAGCAAGGCCAAATAAGTATATCTGTAATTGTTTGCAATGACTAATACATGTCTAGGACAAGCAGAGAAGGTCAAATGCTATGTACATAGGACCACATGAGATAATGTTAAGCAAAATGTACCCCAATACAGGGATACAAGTGGATATTTCTTTCTTGCTAGTGTTTCTAATATACTTACAATGCACTATGTGATTCTTTTGTTTCTTTTGTATGTTCTTCCCTACAGCATAATCCCTGTTCTCTATGGATTTGATGCCAGTGTTCTACATCTTTTTTTAAATTGTGAAAATCCTGTACAGCAGGGTTACAATTACATGTGCAAGATAATGAGTACATTTCTTATCAAGCATTGTATCCTCCTACTTTTTTCCCCTTCCCATTCCTTCCCATCCTCCCCCTGCTCCCCTCCCAATCCTCCCAGCTCCCCTCCTCCCCCACCAAAGTTGTAAAGTTAGTTTTCGACATAACAACTTGTACATCTCATTGTTGCAATGGGTCCACCTGAGTCAAGCAGAAAACGTCAGATAAGGTGATGTTAGGGAAATGAACCCTAAGATATGCGTTCTACATCTTGTAAATACATTTTTGTAATTTGGGGAAGGGAAGGGATATTGGGGAAGGCTTAAATGGGATGGAGGCCGACCCATTGTGACAGAGATATAAAGTACACTATGTTGAAAACAAACTTTACAATATTGGGGAGATAGGGCAGGGAGTTGAGGAGATGGGAAGGGAAGGGAAGATAGGGAGAAAACAAAGGAGGAGGTAACAATGCTCTCTATGAAATGTACTTGTTACCCTACTTATGTAACTGTAACCCCTCTATACAACTTTTTTTACAATATATATATATATATATATATATAAACACAAAAAACAAACATACAAAAAAGGAAAAATGCCTTAATTACAAAGGAACAAACCTAAAATAAGTATACCTTTAAATAAGAGGATAAGTACTATGAAACATGTTATCTGAAATTCTTCTGCTATTCTTTATAAAAGAATACATTAAAATTAATATTAAACACAATAAGTCCAGACCTGGTGTTTTACAATTGATAAATAGACAAAAAAGTAAAAGGCATAAAAGTCCTATGAACTTTGAAAAAAGACATCTTATCCAACATCTGTGTGGACAAATAAATATTTTTCATTCTTGTGTTTTATAGTACTAGCAAAATATTGTATCTTTCTACAAACAACACAAAATAAGCATACAGAATTTGAAATGTCTCTGACAAGAATGCCAAACTTTTGAAAGTACACTCAAAATGTTTTCCTTAATAAGTTCATTATTATCTTAGGTTAAAATTGCTGTATGTATAAATAAGTTAGAAACAATAGCAAGGAAGTAAATTGCAAATAAGTGAAACCATGGGACCTATGTTTCTTTGGTCCTGGCTTACTTCACTTAATATAATGTATTTATAGGGTACCATGTGATTTTTTTTGTTGCTTTGTATGTCCCTCCCCCATGGTATAACCCCTGTTTTCACTGCATATGTTGTTGGTATAATTTGGGGAGGGGAAGGGAAAAAACAAATTGTTTATGTAGGAATACAGATGGACCCATTGCAACAATGAGATGTACAAGATGCTATGTGGAAAACAAACTTATAATTTAGGCAGGGGTGTGTGATGGGAGGAGGGGTGTCGCTGAGGAGATGGGAGGGAAGGGATGGTAGGGGAAAAACAAAGTAGAAGACAACAATGTTGGATAAGAACTGTACTCATTACCTTGCTCATGGAACTGTAAACCCTCTATATAGTATTTTCACAATAGAAAACTTATGTTAAAAAATTGCTGCAAGCAGTTCAGGCAAAAGAATGCATATTCCTTTGTTTTAAAACAAGTGATGTCAATAATGTTTAAAACATGAGAGACTATTGTGAAACACTTATGAATACTTCTTGGGAAGGGTCACAGTCTGGCAAGTAATAGAATAATGGTTGAGACACATAACAAAGGGGAAATATACGGCGCAGGAGTTAGTGAGAAATCTGAAATACTTTTAATATTATGAAAGAACAAAACCACAGCTTTCATTTTCTTATTTATTGAAGATTTTTATAGTGAAAATATCATACAGAAAGGTTATAGTTACATGAGCAAGGTAGTGAGTACATTTCTTATCAAGCATTGTTGCCTCCTCCTTTGTTATTCCCCTAGCTTTCCTGCCCTCCCACCTCCACAACTACACTCCTCCCTACCGCGACAAAGTTGTAAAGTTCGTTTTCCACTGAGTTTGAAATTTCTAGCATCACAACAGCTTGCATTAATGTAGCGCAATGAGAATTTGTCCAGAAAAACTTCCGGCCTTGAAACTAGAACACATAAACCAGGATGGAATCCATTAGGATAAATGATTTAAATATGACCAGAATAGCTCATCAAGTACTGCAAGATACTCTCACCTGCATCACTGAATCATAAGCCAGCCTAGGCAAAACGGTGTTCTGGATAACTGACTCAGTAACAAGCTCAGAAAAGGCAGATCAAATCTAAGAGATACGCAATTGCCCAAGAAACCTAGGTTGCATGAAGTCTCCTTCAATGTCTCGGTTGCCAACAGTTAATGTGACGCCAATGAAAATACAAACATTAACTTCCCTGGGTATGGAATATCTTATTCCAGGCTTTGTGAACGTGGAAGATGTTGCCTCCAGTTTAGGAAAAAACGTAATGTGACTCCTGCAGCTCTCAGAATGGAAACTGGCCCCTCCACCTCTGCAACATGGAGGGTCTATGCTGCTGAGCCTCACACCATGGAATGGAGCTCTTCCCAGCCTTGCTCAAGGGAAAGTGCTTGTTCTCTGTCACCTGAGCAAGGATAGATTTTCTTTGTCTGTCCTCAGCCTGGAAAGTGTTTGCTGGACTTCTCTTCATCCTGAAGTATCTAGCTCTACTATCTGAAGTCTTCTAGCTCTCCTTGGGCTGAAATTACTTCTTCCATATCTGAGGAAGATAAATGTCAAGTCTCTGCCTGCTCTGCCCTGAATCCATCTCCTTCTGCTCACTCAGTGCAAGGAGTACATCTAGAGTTTATTCTCCTTAGCATGGTATCCCAAGAGAATGAAGTGCAACTCCTCTAATTCTCCTTAGTATTGAAGCCTTCTAATCAAGCTCTACCCAGGAAGGTAAGTGTCATTTGGCTGTGTCTTTAGCATGAAATCATATTTGTTTTCTCTCCTCTTCACTTGATGTTTTTACTTCTCTTCTCAATCATAGTTTTGATTTCTTCATTATCTCTTCAACATAGGTTCCATCCATTTGAGCTCCTTCACAGAATATATGTCTTCTCCAGATCTACTCTGTCAGTAATCCGTGTGCAAATAGCTAGACAGTGTAGTGTGAGTCTCCTCAAGTCCTGATGTCCGTATGCACACAAGTATGAAATTTATGTATCTACTCAATGAGGAATATGTTTAATTAGCATGGAATATACTCTCAGAAATATGAGCTTTGCTTAATGAGGTAAGTGTTAACTTGGTGTCTCTTTATCATGAACTCATTTTTCCCTTCCCAGGATGAATCCAATTTTTTCATTCTATCCTCAGGTAGGAATCCATCTGTTCAGGTTGAGACCAGAAGACCTTGGTTTCAAGCCAGCCCACACAGAAAAGTTTGTGATGCTTATCTGCAATTATCCTGTAGAAGATGGATGTGGATCTGGCCCTAAGTAGTAGGGCACTAGCCTTGAGTATAAAAAGCACTGGGGGGCTAGGAAGGTGGCTCAGTGTTAGAGCCCTTGTCTTGCATGCATGATGACCTGGGTTTCATTCCTCAGCACCACATAAGTAGAAAAAAATCTGGAAGTGATGAGTACTAACCTTTAGCTGAAGAGCTGATGGACATTGCCCAGGCCTAGAGTTCAGGCTCATGACTGGATGCCCCCATCCACCCCCCCCGAAAGCGCTGGTACAGTGTTCAGTCCCTATGTTCCAAATCCAGAACATCACAAAAAGAAGAAAACCAAATCCAAATGAAAACACAGATGGAGAGTTGATCATCTCTTCTCAGCGTGCAATGCCTGTAATTGAGCTCTCCTATAAGTGAAGGTGTATGATTTAGCATCCTCAGCAGGAAATTTGTTTAATGCTTCTCAGCAGAGATAGGTCTCTAACTTTTCCCTGTTGCATGAGATGAATTGCCTACAGTTCTTCTCTACATGCAATATTTCTCTTTCATCAAGTTATATTTTCTTTGAAGAATCCAACAGCATGTATGTTTCCTCTCTTTGACCTGAATGAGGACAACTTTGAGTTCTGCTCTAGTAGTAGGCATTGAATCCAAGTGTCGCAGTGGCCCTGTGCATTTAGTATGGTTATCATATAATCGTTGTTCTCTAGCATGTTGGCCATGGATTTTTTGTTTTCATCAATTGTGACTGGCTTGTAGGTACTCAAGGCATCTTGCAATGTGTGTCCCGGCTTCCCTGCCTATGAAGTGTCTCAGTTACAGCATTTGTAATCATGGAGGATGTCTCCTGAAGTTGGGGCAAGATAGATTGTGTCTCCTGTAGTTCTCCTGAGAATGGCCAGTGCTTCCTCCATCCTGTGGAACATGAAAGGTGTGATGCCAATAGTCTCACCAAGGACTAAGTCTCTTCCAGTTTTGCTCATATGGAAAGTGACTTTTCTGTCTCTCCTGAGCAAGGAATGGATTTTCTTTGGATGTTCTTTTTAACAAGTTTTTTGTGCCTGAAATGCATGTCTTTAAGTTGTAGAGTGAATCTACTTCTTCCAGATCTGGGATGGGAACTCAAGTCCAGGCCTTCATTAACAGAAATCAATCTCCTCCTTAGCAAATCAGGCATCTAGTGTAATTTTCCATAGCTCATATGCATCTACCTTTATTCTCTTGGGAACGGAGTGCATGTATTCCAATTCTCCCCTTTGTTGAAACCATCTAGTCAGCAAGGTGAATGTCTAGTTCCCAGGTGATTTTCTCAGGTATCAACCTGTTGCTTTTTGCTCAGCATGGGATACATATACAACTGGTCTCCTAGTCATAGAATCAATGTATTTCAGCTCTCCTCAGGAAAGTGAGTGTCATTTTGTTGTCTCTTTAGCATGAAATGATATTCTTTCCTGTGTCCTCTTGACAATTTTCCTTTCTCTCTCTAAAGCAATGAAGTGATTTCCGTTATAGTCTCTTCTCCATGGGATTTATCCTCTTGAACTCCTTCATAGGTTTATGCCTTTCTCAGCTTGGCTTTCAATAACAGTGGATCTGCAGCATACCCCTAAGCATAGCATGGGACAACTCTAGTCTTCTTCAACACAGAAGGATATTCTTGAGGATTCCTCAGTATGAAACGCATTGAAGGGCTCTTCCCAGGGAAGGAGGCATTTTTATGTTTCATTCAGTTATTTTAATTTTTTTATTATACAGTTACTGTACAGAGGAGTTATAGTTACATGAGTAGGGTAATGAGTACATTTACTATTGAGCATTGTTACCACCTCCTTGATTTTCCCCCACAATCACTTCTGTCCCCACCCCCCGCAACTTGAGGGAGGTATTTTTTTTTCTGCAATGGAATACTTTCTCAGATTAGTTGTAATCAACTCAGCTATCATTCTCAGAAAATGTGTAGTTGAGCACTCTGCAGCATGGAATGCAACTTCTTTAGTCCATCTCTGCACAGAAACTATCTATTTGTAACCTTTTGTTGGTGGAATACCTCTCCTCAATGTTAGCAATGCTCCTCAGCATGAATGTGATGTCTGCAGCACTACTTTCCATGAATTTCAGGCCCCGATGCTGTCTTAGGAAAGGTCTGCTTTCCAGGTGTACAATGCAGGCAATGCCTCTCCTCCAATTGATTGGAGAATCGAGTGAAATCCAGACATTTCTCCTCATTGTGAAATTATGTAATTGAATTCTCCTCAGCAAAGAATAGCTCTTGTCTGAGAACTTGTCAGCAAGGAGAATGTGAATCTCAGGATCAGCACAATATGCAATGGGTTTCTCTAGCTCTCCTCTGCATAGAGTGTGTTCATTCACCTCTTGTGAATGTGGAATTTCTGTCCAAATATTTTGTCAGCCTAGAATGTGGGTGCTCAAGCTCTGGGCATGTGGATTATGTCTCTTCCAGGTTTATGGAAAGATGTCTTTTCCAGTTTTAAGCATGAGGAATATGTGCCCTCTACTTTTGGAAATGTTAAAATATATCTCCTCCAATTTTATGCATGTAGAAAATGTCTATTCCATTTTGGGGTATGTGATTATGTCTCCTCCAATTTTGTGAATGTGGAGGATGTTTCTCCAATTTTGGGCATGTGGAAGATGTTTTCTCCCTTCATGGATATCTGAAAGATGTCTCTGTGAGTTGTGGGCAGGTTTAATGTGACTTCTCATTTTGGGGCATGTGGAAGATATTTCCCCCAGTTTTGGGCCTTTGGATTATATGTATTCCTGTTTTTGGTCTGTGAAATATGTCTCCTCTAGTTTTGGGCCTGTGGGAGATTTCTCTTCCAGTTATTGGATTACGTATCCTCCAGTTTTGAAAATGTGGAATAAGTGTTTTCAGCTTTCCGTAGGTATATGTCTCCAATGTTTGATATGCTGAATATGTCTCCTCTAATTTTGGACATGTGAATTATGTTTCCTCAAGGTTTCTGCATGTGGAATATGTTTTCTCCATTTTGGGCAGGTGGAAGATGTCTCATGAAATTTAGCATGTGAAATATATCTCTTCCAGTATTGGATACATGGAATATGCCTCTCTAATTTTTAACATGTAGAATATGTATCAACCAATTTTGAGCATGTGAAACAGCGGCCTTGAGTTTGGTGTACATGGAAATGTCCCCTCCAGTTTGGGCTTATGTGGAATATGTCCTCAGCCTTTGAGCACCTTGGAGATGTCTTTCACAATTTTGGACACATGGATGATATCTCATGCAGTTTGGGAATGTGGAAGGGTCCTGCTCTTCTTTTGGGAAGGCAGAAGACATCTCCTCGAGGTTTGTGCATGTTGAGTATTTCTGTTCCTGTTTTCAGGTGGTAAGTATATCTTTTCAAGTTATTGCATGGGGAATATACTTCCTACAGTTTTGAGCACGTGGAATCTGTCGTCACCAATGTTGGGCATGCTGAAGCTACCGGCTCCTCTTTGGGGCATATAGAATATAGTCGCTGTCATGTTCAACTTGTGGAAGATATCTCCTCTAAGTTTTCAGATGTGCAATATATCTCTTCAAAGGGTTAGTTGGCAGAATATGTCTGCTCCTATATCTCCCAGTGGAATATGTTTTTTTATTTGATCGTGAAGTACATGAATTCTCCAGATTGAGCGTGTGGAGTGTGTCATGGGATATGTGTCATGGAATATGTCACCTCCAGTTTTGAGCAAGTGGAATAAGTCTACTGCTGGGGGCAAGTAGAAGGCTTCTTCTCCAGTTTTGGGAATGCAGAAGACATCTCCTCCAGGTTTGTGCATGTGGAATATGTCTGTTCCTGTTTTCTGGATGTAAGCTATATCTTTTCCAACTTTGTCAAGTGGAATATACTTCCTCCAGTTTTGAGCATGTGGAAGATGTCTGCTCAATATTTGTGCATGT
>NW_012267637.1:0-1524 GCF_000151885.1 Dipodomys ordii | reverse complement strand
CATGTGGATTATGTCTCTTCCAGGTTTATGAAAAGATGTATTTTCCAGTTTTCTGCATGGGGAATATGTGCCCTCTACTTTTGGGAATGTTAAAATATATCCCCTCCAATTTTATGCATGTAGAAAATGTCTATTCCATTTTGGGGTATGTGATTATATCTCCTCCAAATTTGTGAATGTGGAAGATTTTTCTCCAATTTTGGGCATGTGGAAGATGTTTTCTCCCTTCATGGACATCTGAAAAATGTCTCTGTGAGTTCACGGCAGGTTTAATGTGACTTCTCATTTTGGGGTATATGGAAGATGTTTCCCCCAGTTTTGGGCCTTTGGATTATATGTATTCCTGTTTTTGGTCTGAGAAATATGTCTCCTCTAGTTTGGGGCATGTGAAAGATGTCTCCTCTAGTTTTGGGCCTGTGGGAGATTTCTCTTCCAGTTATTGGATTATGTATCCTCCAGTTTTGGAAATGTGGAGTAAGTGTTTTCAGCTTTCTGTAGGTGTATGTCTCCAATGTTGGATATGCTGAATATGTCTCCTCTAATTTTGGACATGTGAATTATGTTTCCTCAAGGCTTCTGCATGTGGAATATGTTTTCTCCATTTTGGACACATGGAAGATGTCTCATCAAATTTAGCATGTGAAATATATCTCCTCCAGTATTGGATACATGGAATATGCCTCTCTAATTTTTAACATGTAGAATATGTATCAACCAATTTTGAGCATGTGAAACAGTGGCCTTGAGTTTGGCGCACATGGAAATGTCTCCTCCAGTTTGGAGTATGTGGAATATGTCCTCAGCCTTTGAGCACCTGGGATTTGTCTTGCATAATTTTGGGCACATGGAAAATGTCTCAAGCAGTTCGGGAATGGGAAGGGTTCTGCTCCAGTTTTGGGAAGGCACAAGATGTTTCCTCCAGGTTTGTTCATGTTGAGTATCTCTGTTCCTGTTTTCTGATGGGAAGTATATCTTCTCCCGTTTTGGCATGTGGAATATACTTCCTCCAGTTTTGAGCATGTGGAAGATGTCTGCTCAATATTTGTGTATGTGGAATATGACTCTTCCATTTGTTGGCATATAAAATATATCTTCTCCAAATTAGGGCTTGTGGAATATGAGTCCTGCAGATTGGGCCATGCAGAAAATGCCTGGTCCCTGTTTGCTCATGTGGAATATATTTCATCCAGGTTTGGACATTGGAATATTTGTCTTCTCCAAGTTTGTGTATGTGGAATATAAGTCTTCCAGTTTTTGGCATGTGGAATAATTTCCTTCCTTTCTGTGCAAGTGTAAGACTTCTTCTCCAGCATTTGGCATGTAGGCAACATCTCCTCCAGTTTCGGGAAAGTGGAGTTAATCTGTTTGGGTTTTGGCATGTGGAATCTGACTGCACCAATGTTGGGCATGCTGAAGATAGCTGTTCTTCTTTTGGGCCTGTTGAATATAGTCGATGTTGTGTTCAACATATGGAAGACATCTCCAAGTTTTCAGATGTGGAATATATCTCTTCAAAGTGTTAGT
>NW_012267636.1:69578-70709 GCF_000151885.1 Dipodomys ordii | reverse complement strand
AGCCAAATATAACAATTTAATTAATTGAAAGGTTTTGGCAATGTCCAGTTCTTCAGAACAATTTCCCAGTATCAACAAATATAGATAAAAATCCATGAGAAATATCTAAATATTCCATGTTTTTAGTTTTAGAAATTTATTTTTTAAATGCCACTTCATTGAACATCAGAGAATGCCCAGAGAAGGTACAAATGAATGCATTTGATACTTTCCTTTTAGTTTTGTATTTATTCTGTTACAAGTTTTAGATTTATTTTTTTTAATATTTTATTTTTTTATTGTGAAAATACTGTACAGAGGGGTTACAATTACATGGGCAAGGTAATGAGTACATTTCTTATCCAGTTTTAGATTTATAAAATTTTACATATATATATATATAAAATCTAATGTTAAATTATACTTTTATCTTAGTAGAAGTTTTATACAATTAGTATTAAATTGTGTGTGTTCAAAGATGGAGCCATAATTGTAGATACAATAGCATTAAAATTATTTCATAATTACATTATTAATCTTATCTGCCATTACTATTAACTATCCTTGCCTCTGAAAGTGTAAGCCTGGGACTTGTTCAAAGAATTTATGCAATATCTATCATGTGCTTATTTACTTTAGTTATAGAACAACATCAACCATCAAATTGTTTTTGTTTGCTCTTGTTTCTGTTAAGGTGCCAGTCCTAGGACCTGAATCAAGCCCTGGGCATGGTCTTTCCTTTTCCATGCTCAGTGGTCATGCCCTACCACTTGAACAACAGATCCACTTCCACCTTTTTGCTTGTTAATTGGGGATGAAAGTCTAACAGACTTTCCTGGATTTGAAGTGCTATCTCCAGATCTCAGCCTCTAGAGTAACTAGTATTATAGGCCACTTGTGCCTGGCCCAAATTCTTTTTTTGATTTCATTTTCACATGAATTTCTGTGTTGAATGCTTTCTTTTGTCATTTTGCTGTTCTTTTTTAGAGTTTGTTAATTGACTACTTTTTGCTAAATCTCTCTCGCGCTGTGATGTGAATAGTTTAGAAGTATTTACCTAAATGTTATAACTTTGATAGACTATCCATTCTTAAATATTGATTCAAAATATTTCCTTTATTTTTCATGTGAAGTGGTTTCTAGAAAGAAAAT
>NW_012267636.1:61034-62505 GCF_000151885.1 Dipodomys ordii | reverse complement strand
CAATAAGATAAGTGGTCATCCTTATCATGTTATGATATTACAGTGAAAGGGGCTAGTCATCAATAGATGTTATTTTATCTATTATTTTTCTGTAGATTCTCTTTCAAGTAGTTTATATACTTCTAGTTCTTATTTAGATTTTTTTCATGAATATATAACCTTTGCAACAAAATCTTTTTTCTGCATCACTTGATATAATCATGTTTTCTCTCTTCTGTAGACTCGGGGGATGATGGATTGAATTCAATGATTTTTCAGTTTAATCCAAAGAAAGCAGACTTTCATTCCCAGTATAAACTTTTCTTAATCTTACCACCTTATACATTTTATGTATAATTGAACTAAATTCTCTAACTTTTGTTACTAATTTTTGTATGTTCCTAAACCCAGCAAGGTAGAAAGATACAAAATTAACATAAACACTTTGTATTTTTATTCAAGTAATGATCATTTCAAAAGGTGAATGAAAGTATTTATTTATTAAATCATTCAAAATAGTAAAAGTACTTAGGAGTGGATTTAAGAAAGGAAGTAAGAGACTTGAACAGTCCAAATGATCAAACATTTCATTAAAGAACTGAGCAAGTAATACATAAATGGATTGGAAATATCAATATTTATAATGTGGATACATTGTAAAGTAACATGGTTTCTGCACAATTACATTTAAGTTCCCCTGATCAGTTATCACTAAAATAGAAAAAAAATCGAAGCATTAAGTAAAGCTACTCTTGAGTAGAATAATCGAATCCAGTTGAACATCACAATTACTAAGTTCAAAATAAATTACAAATTGATAGCAATCAAAGCAGCATGGTACTAGTGAAAAGAGACACAGATCAATGCAACAGAATGACAGTCAACACATTGACTCATATTTTAAACTTGATTCCAATATATGCATTGGGAAAAAGAATAAATTCAATCGTTGGTCTGGGGGAAACTAGCAATCCATATTCAAAAGAATGAACCTAGCATAACAAACAATACAAAAGGAAAAGAGAAGAAAAAGAGCTACAATTGTAACAGTCTCTTGTTTCCATTTTTTAGAGTTCATTTCATAGAATGTAATTTTTTAAATTTTTTTATTGTAAAAATACTGTACAGAGGAGTTACAATTACATGGGCAAGATAATGAGTACAGTTCTTATCAAGCATTGTAACCTCCTCCTTTGTTTCCCCTTCCCATCCCTTCCCATCTTCCCCCACACAACCCCCACCCAATCCCCCCTAGAATGTAATTTTATATGATTATCTGTCCAAAGTTATTGAGCCTTTTCCCACTGCTCCTATGTATAGCTTCATTTGGCCTCTGTAGGTTAATGACTAGAGTCCTATATAGTTCATCATGTGCCAGTTTTATTTATTTGTTTTGGTTATTCAGTGTGTTTACTTGTAGATTTATAGGTATATCCTACTTAACACAAATGAGGAAAACCATGCACATTATGTTTCTTTGGTTCTGGCTTAC
>NW_012267636.1:56792-57066 GCF_000151885.1 Dipodomys ordii | reverse complement strand
AGTTTTATGCTTTTCAAATAATTTATAAAAAGATTAGGAAAGGAAATATAGAAGGATGAGGAGAAAAGAAGAAACAAGCAGTGAACAGGCAAAAATATTAAAATATTTATTTCACTGTATTGGATGTCTTTCTATATTTCATGTTGGTAAACAAACACTTTTTTAAATCTTTAATTAGTTGTACAAAGAAGTTCCTTATAAGTAATGGAACACTTTGATTAAAAGTCACTGTATTCACAAACATTTTCTGTGTATATGTCAACAATTTTTATGT
>NW_012267636.1:54576-56466 GCF_000151885.1 Dipodomys ordii | reverse complement strand
TTCTCTCTATGAAACTCTCTATGAGTGGAAAGCAAATGGATTACAGACACTGTGAGACTTTCTTGTACTGTTAATGTCTTTCTTCTTAAGATAAAGATATAGATAAGTATTTTCTGAATGCTCACCATTCTTAGAAATATAACAAAGAGAGTCGGATACCAGTTGGTGATTCAAAGTCTTCCCCGGCAGAAAGTCCCCATGAGACTCCTATCTTCCATTAACCACTCAAATAAATGTGGAGCTGTGGTTTCACATGGTAAGGTGCTAGCCTTAAACAAAATGAGATCAGGAACAGCAGCTCCCAGGCCCTATGTTCTAGCCAGCATCTTCTTGTTTGCTTCCTTTTGTCTTGGGGCTTGAGACCTGAATGCCCACGAGTAAGGTGTATCTTCACCCAATCACAGGTCCACAGCCATGTGAAGCCTTTCAGTTAGCCTGCATAATGAAAAGTTTTCTGAGAATGTGATGTATTTGTAATAGCTACTGAGCCTGGTTTGAGAGTGGCTAGCAAGGGGTAACATGGCCTATGAGGAAGTTCATAAACATCAACCACTGGTCTGTACAGGATTTGTTATATGATACTTTAATATGCCTCATTAGCTGAAGGATTACTCAAGAAACACACACTGCCCTACCCAGGCTGGGAAGTTCTGTGTATCATCTACTGGGGCTAAAACAATTTCACCTCAATAGCTTACATACTTACAGGTGCAGATCTTCATATAATAATGCACTAGGAAATGTCTGGAAGAATTTGGCCATTTTGATTCCTGACCCCTCATTTATTAATAATTTTTTAGATAGGACATCACTTCCTGGCCAAGATATGTATCTGGGCCCATTTATGTACCCACAAAGTTAGGATTAGATATGCAAACAACCACATTCCGATGTTGGCCAAAGGGTCTCATAAAGTTCTATACCCAACTAACTTGTACTCCTAAGTAAGTAACATCAAATACTTGGTCTACCAAGCCCAATTTATATTCAAGAATTCTAGTGAAAAGACTAGGAAACTGATGATGACAGTTGCGGGGGGAAAATGATGGAAGAGGTAATATTGTTCAAAATGAATTTCACTCATAGACTGACATGTTGGACATGAACCTTTTGTACAGTTAATTAAAAGATATATTTTTTAAAGAAACAGACTCTGGTGGATAGCATAGGTATATACTTCCATTTATGATAGTCATACCTCTAGCTATCAAGTTCTTTAATTGAATAAGTCTCAGCATGAAAAAATCAAAGATATTTGAAATTATTTGCTGTATGTACATGAGCATTGTGTACTGATGTGTGTTCACAATATAATATTTTCACTGAAGACATTGTATACATTCACTAGCTGAATGATGCTATAATAGTCAAACATGACAGATTTTGTCACAGAGCTCTAAAACAAATAGCATTTAAAGCAACCTGTATTGACAGGATATATATGTAGTAAAAATAACGAAGACTTTTTATGAAGTTAGGCAATTAAGAGAATAGATTCTATAGCCAAGTTGCCTGGATTTTAGACCAACCAGTGTCATTTATAAACATTTTCATTTTGAAAATGTCATTTATCCTCTGTTTGGATATCACATTTTCTTTAAATGGAAAAAAGAAAAACAGCATGTTTGCATAAAGTTTTATGAGGAACATATGAACTAATTCAGGTAAAATATAAAGAATATGCTTGTCACTATTTGCCAGAGAGAAATAAACATTGATAGGGTATCTAAGTACATGGATTTATCCAAAGTCAGAAGAATAACTTATATTTACAAACTGGAGTCAGTCTTGCTGGGTACCTGTAACTCATGTTTATAATCTTAGCTACTCAGAAGGATGAGATCTGAGATCATGGTTCAAGTCAGTGGGGACAGGAAAGTCCATTGATGC
>NW_012267636.1:52399-52647 GCF_000151885.1 Dipodomys ordii | reverse complement strand
CCTCTTTGTCAACCACTAAATACATGAATATAAGGAGAAAAAAGAGATTCTATTTGGTGATCAGAAATTTTAAATGATGATGAATAGAAAAATAAGTATACTAAATTTTAACTCAGTCAGTTCCCATAACAAACAATATTTAGTAAATTCTTCTGTGTGAAAGATGATCTGAAGAGTGTTCAAATGTGTATGAATAATAAAACAAAATATTCAACTGCTATATTTACAGTGTAAATGGTAATGGTAAA
>NW_012267636.1:47224-47535 GCF_000151885.1 Dipodomys ordii | reverse complement strand
AATCAATAAGCCCAATTTGGAGAGAACTGACTCTCAAGTTTTATGTTTCTTTTTATATAATTATGTCTGTGAATGAAGTCTAGTCTTCTTTTTGACCTTTAGGATTTCATGAATCCTTGTCAATTATTTGTGAGATGTTTTTAGAATGAGAAGTACAAGTTGTCATGTCCAAAATGAACTTTACAACTTCGGTGCGGGACGGGGGGGAAGGATTGGGACTGGGGGGGTAGGGGGGAGGCTGGGAAGGGATGTGAAGGGTAAACAAAGGAGGAGGCTGCAATGCTTGGTAAGAAATGTATGCATTATCCTGC
>NW_012267636.1:41022-42806 GCF_000151885.1 Dipodomys ordii | reverse complement strand
ATGAACTATGTGTTAAAAACAATATTTGCTTGTACAAAATATAACGATAGATAGATAGATAGATAGATAGATAGATAGATAGATAGATAGATAGATAGATAGATAGGTAGGTAGGTAGATAGATAGATAGTAGATAGATAGATAGATAGATAGATAGATAGATAGATAGATAGATGTATTTTTACTTTCTAGTAGAAACTTATATATTTGCCAACCATTGATCCTGGATACTACTAATGAGTTAGAGAATTAGAAGCATATGTGATTATATTGACAAACATATTTAGGAATAAAATATATCTGATGTTACATATTCAACCAACGCAACAGTGACACTCATAATATGTTGCAAATGAACTGTACTATTTGGGAGTGGGGTTTAGGAGAGGGAAAGGGGGAGAAAAATGAGGAAGGGTGTAACATGTTGAACTACCTTACATATGTAACTGTATCTCCTCTGTATATCACCTTGACAATAAAATTAAATTAAAAACTAAATTCTGACATCCAAAATGTACTAATTTCTTATCCAATAACTTTATATGTATTGAGATATACAGCCTAAGCTCATTGTCATAAAGGAAATGAAAGAACTGTATGATATTATATGATATGTTATACTTTCCATTAAGCAATGATACCAATATTTCATATCTGCAGCTGAAAAAACTTAACAAAATATATGTTGCCAGCTGTTTGCAGATTTTCTAGATAACAACAAATGACTTTTAAAAGCCATGTGCCAGATGTAGAAATGCTCATATTTCCTGAATGTTAATAAAGTTTGGTTATATAGCAAATTCAACACAGGAATAAAAAGTGCATTGGTATGAGACTTATAAATGATTTTGTCACATTGTCAGCTGTCACAAGAAACTGCTCATCTGCCCATATTTGGGCATGATTCTCATGTTTACTATCTTTAATTATAATTAAATACTGACAACGTTCGTTTTTGATACAAATCAGACTTACAGGATAACATTTGTTTTATAGATAACAATTCTAATAAATCTGATACTAAATCATTGCAGTAATATTAAGGATGCATGAATATTTTATTACACAACTTTCTATTCAGACTGATATTAGAGAATCACCATGCGAAAATATTTAAAATATGAATATGGAACACATGCACCATGACTTCCTGATTTGTGATTCTGTGTGCTTTCAAAGCCATTTCTCTTAATACTCAAATGCCTCTGAGATGAGAGAATTCATAGTAGAACTTAGCCACTGATAACATTGCCAAATCAAGACGCCCAAATTATTGATCATTTTAGTATTAAAAATTTGCCTGCACAGATGCCCCACTCTGTGTACAGGCAAAAATGTCTCTCAGGAGCACCAAATCAGTGTCCAATTAATAGGAAAAATGGCCACTCCATTTATTGTACCAACCAAAAAAAATGAAAAGCATATACCAAGGACATCAATGTACTAACATGAACAGTCATGTAACAAAACTCTGGGACAATGAGCCCAATGTATTGCTAGAGTGTCAGTACGTGATATTGAAGTGAGAGGGTAATTTGTCTCAATTATAGAAAGTATCCAATTTGGCCATCTGCTTCTTTTAGCTCGGCATGCTAAGTAGAATCTTCAGAATTATTTAAATTCTCTGACATATTCAAGTTAAAATAATGTTTGTTAACTTGGAGGCCATCCAGAAATTTCTGTTTTAATTAAGGATATATTAGTTGCAAGACTAAAGTACTTGAATTATTACTTTTGTTTTACAGTCTAGGTTGGGAGGAAAGCTGGTAGATCCTGCAAAGTAA
>NW_012267636.1:36569-38644 GCF_000151885.1 Dipodomys ordii | reverse complement strand
GCTCTACAAAATATATGCTGGCCAAGCAATAGAAATTCTTTGAAACAAAGAAATGAAGAAATGGCCCACATGTGCTGACACATGCTTCAAGAATCAGTCACTCAGAAGCAAACACTGGAAGAGCACAGTCCTGTACCAATTGGAACAACATTCTAAGACTTTGTATGATAAAGAATTAGAAGCAAAAAGCTGGTGCCAAGACTTAAGCCATACCTAACAAGCACGAGACCCTGAGTTCATGCCTTAGTACAGCAACAGCAGCAGCAGCAGCAACAACAACAACAATAGCTAAATTGATAAATAATACAAAATTTAAAAAGAAGACAGAAATTTTATTTTATTATATTTTGATATACCAAGCAATCCAATGTCATTAATTCCTCCTATAGGAATTTTACTAAACAGGAAAAATTTGACTCTAATCCAAGGAAACTTTGTACAACCAAATTGTATTTTTATTAAAAAGCTCCTCCCGCTCTTTGTTTGTTGATTTGTTTGATCACTGACCAGTGTATTCTAGTTTTAGAATAAAGATAGACAGTGGGCCTGTGATACTCATTGCTAAATAATGGGTGTTCACCTGGTCCCTTTACTCTGAGATTTTGCAGTGATCTGGTGTCACATACTGTAGTAACATTATCTCAGCAGAGCTGAGGTCGCTTGGTGGAGTGAATGTTTGCTCTCATGTGACTGGGAGACCCAACACAGGAAGCAAATGGAGGTAGAATACCTTTTTCCATGTGTCTTTGGCATAAGTTAGATGATGTTGGATTGGACGGAATTAAGGAAACCTCTTCAAGCTAGTGATATATACAGCCATCACCCTATTTGGCTGGGGTCAAACTTCACCCCTCTTCCTTGTGTTGATGGTTATTGCAGCTGTGATGTAGCATCGTTATGGTATAGTCATCCTCACTGTCACTCTCTCTTTTGATGGTCACATTGCTTTGTTCAGTTTTGTTCGTTTTTCCTTTCCATGTGAAGCAGATTTCTCCTGAGAACGAATGTGTTGGTCAGATGTTATATACTTAGCTGGATGCTTTCTACATGAGGCAGGTAAAAACAAGATGAAACAAGCAAATATACAACTGTTGTACCCAAAAGGAGAGATAGTTCCTAGGGTGGACTTCTGTGAAATTTATAATTGCAAGTGTTTAATCTGCTCATTGGGTATAGACGTGTACGCGGTCTTAAAGATGTTTGTTTTCTTCAGGCTTTCTGAGGCTTTGTATTGGAGCTAACTAACCCAGCTTGCTTTCACTCTAAATAGATTCAGGTATAACTGAAGAAAGAGTAAAGGGGAAAAAATGCTACTCCATCAAAGCTCTCAGCTCCAGGCCTTTCAAGGATAAGATGTTTATTGAACCTATGTTGCAAGCAGTGGAGGCTATGCAATGTTCATATTTGGAGTGTTTTGGGCTTTCACATCTAAGACAGCAAAGATGTTTCTCTACTGTAAGTGACAAGAAGTTTGTGTAAAATTGTGTTGTCAGTACATTTTTCTCCTGGACATCAACTCTGTGTCTGACTGTACCCCTACTGTGTCCCAAGTGTGCAGTGAGAAAACAGTAGAAATGTGAACCTGTACCAGATTCCCAAGGGATCCCACCCCAGGAGTCTGTGGGACAGAAGTCTTTACCACTACCTTTTACTTTAGAGTCCCTGTAGTGCATTTGATGCTGAGCCTCACAGAATCAAATGGAGTCTCCCTGACTCATTTTTCTTGTCCTTCCTGGTACTGTCAATGGGGTGTGTGGCTTTGGAGACTCCACTGATATTTTTAGACTTAGATGAGGTGTAGGCCCTTGTCAACAGAGTCCTAGGCTCAACCTTGCAATGGATTATGAAAAAAAACAGGATTAAACTGAAGCCTGTATTTTATTTTAAAATAAATAGGCTTTAGAGGCAAAAATAAAGTATTATCATTAGCTGTTTCTTGAGAGTCATAGTTTTCACACACACACAAATACTAGATATTGCCAAATTATGTGACATCTATGAACAATTGGCTGAGGTTTGTAAACATTTTCTTTTGAATGTCACCAGATTATGATATAAAAGTCAAGACTTGACAC
>NW_012267636.1:29895-31874 GCF_000151885.1 Dipodomys ordii | reverse complement strand
TGGTTTGTAATTGTTTGCTTAATTGAGTGTCAGGTATTCTGTTTGAATAACCTTTGAAAGGAATTGATGTCATACTATGTCATAAAAATTTTAGGCCCTTCTTCTGCGGAGGTAAATATGTTTAAGGAAATAAAAGTTTATTGATTTATTGATGATGATGATGATGATGATGATGATATGAGATTTTTGGTTAGATAAATTTACTTTATTTTTCAAATTATTTGAGAAGACCAAAAGATTCTATTTTAAAATAAGTTGTATTTTCCGAAACTTTCCTGCCTTTTACTTTTAACTAGCCCTGAGAACAGCTTCCTAAGACAGAATTCTCTCTTCTTAATGCTCTACACTCTTGTCTAGTTGAGGACATCCAATGTTTAAATGTCATTGTTGACTCATAGAGGCTTCTCCAGTGGTTAGCAGAATCCAGCCTGGCACAGAGTGCTAACACTATTGAATCTCTTGTACTTTCTAAAGTTAGAGAAGGGGCCTAGCTTATAAATCAGTGGAAGTCTTAAATGTCTATGAACTGTCCACTCATTTCCCACTTTATCCTAAATTTTCTCTAAACCTAAAATGTCTATTTTACAGAGGGGTTTCTGTCCAGAGTACTACTTTGTCACCAATCTTTCTTTGAACATGTGATTGGTGAATTCTGTCTTACATCTATGCATGTTGAGAGGTCACACTCTTTTGCTAACCCTCACTTTGCTGTTAAAAAGCATTAAAACTCTCACTTTGTACTTACACAGTTCTTTTCTTCTTGTTTCTATTGTCCTACTTGGATAAAAACAACTATGGCCTCAAATTGAACTTTGGTTCATAGATTTTCTCTGTGGATTGAGCCCTTTTCCATGCTTAAATGGTTTTCTACTTGATTTTTATTGTCAGAAAGGACCCACAGTTGCCTCCAGAGTACCTGGGCAATACCTGGCTGGGAAATTTCTCTTTGTTTCATTTGTGATGACATCCTCAGTATTACGTTGCACTTCAACAGTTTTTTCTACTACTTTAATCACAAACTGTTAATAATATACTTTATAAAATATGATCCCAATTTTTCTTTTTTCACTGTCTGAAATAATTTTAACTTTCTTTAACATGTGAGTAATGATTTATGCTACATACATACATGCACACACACATACATACTCACACATTTTACTAAACACAAATGGCCATGGAAGTGTATTATAAGTTAATGTCTTTCCAGGTTTTAATACTTCAATCATTACGATGTTTTCCAGGTCCATCTCTTTCTCTAAATATTACAAAATATCATTTTTCTTGGTAGCATACATACATACATACATACGTGTATATATATATGTGGTATGCATATATGGGTATGGATATGAAGTATATTTATCATATATTTATATATGATATGAAGTAAATATTGTTATATATTATATATCATATGTATTATATATTATTTTATCATAATGTCATAAACATGTATATATATATTCATATATATGTATTTTTGATCCATCCATCCTTTGTGGAATATCTGTGCTGCCTCCATGTCCTGGCTATTGCAAACTGTGCTACAAATTCATAAGGATATGCAGATGCCTTTTTTGTCTCTTACTGTGTAATCTTTTGGATAAATGAACAAAAACTGTATACTACAACATTGAGTAATTCTGTTTCTTTTTTTTTTGGAGGAATCCTTATATGAACTTCCATACTGGTTTCACTAGTTTCTATTTCTAGCAACAGTATATTTGGGTTCCTACTCTCCACTTCATTTTGAGCATTTGATATTATCAATATTCTTGATAATGACTTTTCTTACTTGAGGGAGATTTAATCTCAAGGTTTTGATTTTCATTTGCCTAATAGCCAGAGATATTGAGAATTTATTTATATATTTATAGGACATTTTTTTCCTTTGAGGAATGTCGGTATAGTACCTTTGCTCATTTATTAACTAGGCAGTTGGTTCTTCAGAGTTTGTTTTTTGAGTTCCTCATCGA
>NW_012267636.1:20838-23655 GCF_000151885.1 Dipodomys ordii | reverse complement strand
TTGAACCCAGGGCCTCATGCATGCAAGGCAAATGCTCTACCACTGAGCCACCTTCCCAGCCCTGTGCATATTATTGCACAAGATAGGGTTTCATTTGTGTTATTCGTCTGCTTGTATTTGCTCGTTAATTTATTAAGACATGTACTGGTTATCATAATTTTTTTTATCATTTATACCTAAAAGGTCTTTCCCATCCTCCTTTCTGAGCTAACAGCTCACTTTCCCACACTTTTAGTGTAGAATTGATTATTTCTTTATCATACTGAAATGTAAGCACTTTAAGAGTAATAAAACTTGTTTTATTATAAATATTCAAATAATACAGTCATACATATGATATGTACACATATGCACATATATAAACACAGAGACATATAAATACACACATATACATATATATTTTATATATTTTTGAAGATGGAAGCCTCAAGAGTTTAACAATTAGTACACATTTAGTGGTTCCATGTTGCACATAGAAATAACCAAAATGTTATAGCACAAAAGGAAACTGCTGTCTTTGAAAATTCTACAGCCATTATTTTCTTTGTTTCTTCTAAAACACCTAAAATTTTTAATTTTTCACTTTTCAGAAATCATAGTATAAATTGTACAAAGCCCACTAGCATACAATGATGACTCATCACAAATTACAAGGCAAACTATTTTAATGTATCTGTGATCACAATGGACACCAATAATTGACAACATAGTCAATATTTTAGTAAAATTGTAAGTTTATAAATCTCCTTCCTGAGATGTCATCAAATACAGTACGAAGAAATTAAATCCTCCTGAATGTCCATAAACTCATTGAATAAAACCTTTCTGGGCATTGACAAGGACATATTACTGTATTTTATTTTATGTTCCCATCTGAAAAAATTAATATAATCAACATAACTTTAGAATCAATTAACTATCATTTAAGCTCACACAATGCTTTTCCATGAAAAATGGAAGAGCTGAGAAATCAGATGAAAGGGATTTAGGTCAGTAGAAAAGCAATCCTATAATGTTGGAAGATGTCAGGATAAGCTGACAAACCAACATCTGCTTGACAGTCATATGGGACAAGGATTTGAAGAAGAATGAGAATAAAAAGAAAAAAAAGAAGAACATAAGAATAAAAAGATAAAGAACAATAAATCTTTGGTATCACACCCTTATAGGAAAACAAAAGAGGACCCACTAAACAAAAATCTATCTTCAAGACTTCCAATTCTATCTAATCCAAAGCCAATCACTGTATTTAGGAAGAGAGTTCAAGCTGGTTGCAATGCACTCAATTGCTATTTTCCCTTGATGTGTCTATACTACATGCTCACATTTTCTGCCATCTTTATTGTCT
Organism: Dipodomys ordii; assembly: GCF_000151885.1. NCBI lineage: Eukaryota > Metazoa > Chordata > Mammalia > Rodentia > Heteromyidae > Dipodomys > Dipodomys ordii. The sequence goes on along the minus strand of NW_012267636.1, from coordinate 22,307 downwards.
AATAAGTTCACTTATTACTTTTAATTATACTTGTTTTGCATGGATTCTTTTCTTTCAAATACAAGGAGTGAGAATGTTTAACTGCCCTATACTTTCTGGTAACATATTTGGTGTATTGGCCAGGCAGTTATGAATTGAGTGTGTATTTTGGGGGTTTGGACTAAGCAAATAGTAACCAAAATAATTAAGTTCAAGTATCATCATTGTTTTTATATTTCAGTTTGAATAGATCATTAGATTATGGGATAAGAATTAGAGAGGGTAGAAAAAAAACCTACTTCTGTCCTTATTGTCCTTATCTTGGGGTTCATTTCACTTCACATCATCTTATCTGGTCCTTTTGTCCTTTTCCACTTGTCCCAGACATATACTAGTTATTACAAATAAGGGAAACCATGGGACCTATGTTTCTTTGGGCTTTGCTTACATCACTTTATATAATGTACCATGTGATTTTTCTTTGTTTCTTTGTATATTCCTCCTGCACTGTATATCCCCTGTTTGGTATAACTCTTGTTTTCACTGTATTTCATGTCGGTGCTCTGCATCTTGTGTATAGACTTCTTTAATTTGGGGAAGGGAAGGGAAAAAACAAAATGCTAAATAGGTATACAGGCTGACCCATTGTAACAATGAGATGTACAAGACACTATGTTGAAGAACTAATATTACAAATTAGGGGGGACGAGGAGCATATTTGTGGAGGTGGGAGGGATGGATGGTAGGGGAAAAACAAAGGAGGAGGCAGCAATGCTTGATAGGAAATGTACTCATTACCTTGCTCGTGTAACTGTAACCCCTCTGTAAAATATTTTTTTACTATACAAACATATTTAAAAAAGAATTACAGAAGCTAAACAGTCTTATTGTTGATTAGATTGAGAATCCATATTAGGAAAAAAATAATGAAAATTTAATTCCCCAAATCAAATATTTTCTCTGTAATCTTCTTTTAACAAGAAGTGTGAAGAAATAGTAATTCTTATTAATAGTTTAAGAATTTTTCTATGTGGAAAAGAAATGAATAAGGCATGATATATACATTTTTTAAATTATGATAATTTAATTACTTATAATATTTTGTAATATTATAACCTCAAATTAAACTACAGGATTAAGGTGAAAGCAAATATTTTTTCAATCTGCATGGCCATTACTGCTCGCTTATTGCATATTGTATATTGTATTTTGGTTGTAAAGGTGTGAACAGTACAAGTTAAACAATTGCCAGTTGATATACTATATAGTAAGGGGCATAAAAGGAGTGTATGAGGAAAGATTATAGTTTTTATCTACTTGGGAAATTATTTTAAGTGCATATTTATGGTTACTATTATTATTGCTTGAAAATAAAGAGAGTTAGAGAAATACAACAATAAGATTAGGTGCTGGAATTTCAGTAAATTTCCTAGCACTGCATGTAGACTTTATCACTTTGTTATTTCAAGCAATTTACTTAACATCTCTGA
>NW_012267636.1:16822-20163 GCF_000151885.1 Dipodomys ordii | reverse complement strand
TTGTGATCCTCTCCTAAGAACATGTTCCTTTGCTCTCACTGTGTGAATGTTTATAGTGCTGTTTAATTAATCATGTCCAAGTATAATTATTTGTCTCTTACTATCCATTGAGTTTACTTTTAGATTTATAGTTATATTCTAATTATTACAAATTAGGGAAAGCATACAGCCTATTGAGAATGGCCAGTGGACACATATTCGACATTTCTGGCCATAAAAATGCAAATCAAAACAAGTTTGAGATTCCACCTCACCCCAGTTAGAAACGGTCATTATTAAGAAAACTAACAATAACAGATGCTGATAGGGATGTGACCAAAAAGCCAGGCTACTACACTGTTAGTGCGAAAGTATACTTCTGGAAAGCGGTATAGAGTTTCCTGAAAAGATTAAACATAGAGCCTTCCTATCACCCAGCAATCCAGCCCTAAGCTTTTGTCCAACTAACCACAAACAAGGTCATACTAAAGCCAACAGTACAACCATGTTCATTGCAGCATTACTTACCATAATTAAAATATGGAATCAATCAGGATGCCCCTGGATGAATGAATCAAGAAAATGTGGTATATAAACACAATGGAATTCTATGCTTCCATCAGAAAGAATGACATTACTCCATTCATAAGGAAATAGAAAATGTTGGAAAAAATATACTTAGTGAAATTATTGGCTCTTAAAATGGAAAATACTTTCAAGACAAAGTCTGTCTATCATTGTGGATTGCCAAGTTCTTTTGATATAAATTTAATTTCACACACACATTCATACACAGCGCTGAAACTTAACTATCCTAGTGGGAAAAATAGAAAAATCATAATGTAATTTGTACTTAGCTTTCTAGAATAAATTTTGGCTTACTGAGATTAATTAGGAAGCACAGTTATTAAAATAATTACAAGATTTATGAAGCCTTTCTCTGCCAAAGGGAAAGTTCAAACACCAATGCTACATCTTCTCTAATTAAATAACTACTTTTTTTAGTACATGCATTTTCTAACCTGACAAAATATGTTATTATTTTTTGAATTCAGATATATTTGGATTAATAACAAAAGATGAGGTGATTTGGGGCCGATATGCATGCAAACTGCTAACTTAAATTACAGAAGAATCATAGCCAAGGGCTTACAAAAAGGTAATCACTTTGCTGAGAAAAGTGTCTTATCTACAACTGCTTTTCAAGGTTGCCTGCTGCCTATGGATTTGTTAGCTTCATAATGTTTTTCACAAAGGAATTCTTTTTGAAGTAGTAACACAAATGTGTGAAATATCTGAGTATGATGCATGAGCAATCTTCTCCTTGCTGATGCTAATTCCCTGCTTGCTACAACTCTAAAGCTGTTGTCAATGTATTTGTGACTGTTCCTTTCTGCTGGACAACACAGGGGCAGGTTATGAAGAAATCCTGTAAAGAGCCAGATATGGTACATATGTGATAAAGCTTAGTAGTTCAAAAGTCTCTCCAAGTGTATGTGTAAATGTTTTTGATATTTAGCTCCCTTTAAGTGAAAGATGAAATGCATCAATTGAAGCTAAGTGTGTACTCTGATTTTAGCAGTGAGATAATTCCTCATCAGATGTGAAGTCTCTGATGCACTCTCAACAAATTCCAAAGGATCTATCAAACTCTTTCCAAAAGGAACCGAATGTCTCAGAAAAACAACAACAACAACAACAAAATTATCTCTTTCACAGAACACTCTTTTGTTTAAATCAGTCATGGTAATGTAAGAAAAACAGCAGAAAGAAAAACCTTTCAAGGTCACATGGAGTAACTGAAATTCGAAGCTCTTACAAATGAGTAAAAGATTGTGAAAAAATGTAAAGGCTAGGAAAAATAAGAAATAGAATGATCTCCAATGAATGTATATTTTCCTTTGGAGAAAAAATTAATATAAAGCAAAACCTTGAATAATTTTTAAAAACAGAAAAAAAAAAGTTTTCCACATCAATGGAATAGCTCAGCTGATCATCGATGTCTTTAACAAGCATTCCATATGTAGAATTTCAGAAAGCAATGTGTCTGCTAGGTGTGCTATTGGGTTCTAACAGTTCTACTGTCCGCTTAGACACATTTTACATATAATGAAAGCTATTATTAAGTACATATAAATTGTAAATATAGGAGATAATAGGAAAAACTAGATTTTAGCATGTGCAAGATTTTGTAAACCTAAAAATTTGTCCACCTTAAATGTGCAGGATAAGTCCTAAAGTCTATTAAAGTACAGTCTTTTTATTTCTAATTTGACACAAAAGGGAATTTCACATGGTAATAGTGTTTGCTTGATGTAGCATTTAAATCAATGCTACTTTTTGCCAAAATCATTATCTAAACTTTTTGAAAGCAAAAAAGTTATAACATTACATAAGTCTAGAGAGGAATATCCTTCCAAAAAGGGAAATACCCACATCATTGGTAACTGAAACAATTACAGGAAAATCAGAAAGGACGTGTTTGGAAGAGCACATGGGTAAAGAATTAAGAAACCCTCAAAAGCATACTGCTATTTTGTATCACATTGAACCCAAATTTATCTTCCTATAAAATAAATTAACTTGTTTGGAGCTGGTGCCTCGCTCAGATCTGAGGATTGCAGTTCAAAACCAGCTTGGCCTGCAAAGTCCATGAGACTCTTTCTCCAATAAACCATGGTGCTGTGGCTTAAATGGTAGAGTGATGGCTTTGAGCTAAAGCTGAGGGCCGGTGCCCAGGCCCAGAGTTTAAACCCCACGACCGACCAATTTCTAAAAATGCAAAAAGGAATGAGCAAATGAAAAAGCATTTCTGTTATTGTTATCTATTCTTATATAACTTTAACTTTGGTCAAATGAAAGCAATTTTTTTGCAGATAATAATGTTGAAAATTTCAATAAAAATTTACAAAAAGCTAGGAAACACTTGGGGATCCACAACAAACACAAGTACAACATGCCCAAATATCGGGGAATAGTTCATATAACTAACAGAGAAATTATTTCTCTGATTGCTTAACTGTGTATACAAGTAGATATGATCATCTGCATGGCATACACACACAAACTACCCAAGAATGGTGTAAAAATTTGCTTTACCAATTAAGCTGCATCCTGTTGTACTGGTCTGGTGATGGTGCACAGGCTCCTTGATTGACATGGCATGAACAAGTTCTTAGAAGACTAATTGGATGTGACTAGTGATGAATAAAATGTGGAAATCATGGATGTTAAACCCGATGCCTTCACTGGCCATTTTGATGCATGCATGGCCAGAACTACAACTGCAATAAAGTGTTAGGGTCCTGAGGAGCTGCAATGGGAGGTTTTTCTATTCTTCATAGAATGGACAAAGCAAGGAT
>NW_012267636.1:10763-12168 GCF_000151885.1 Dipodomys ordii | reverse complement strand
CCCAAAGACAAGTGACCCTTTAAAATAGTGACACATTCTTTAGACAATATTTTCAGACTTCAAGAAGAAAAGGAAGGAGAAAAGAAGAAAAGAAAGAAAGAAGATTGGGAATGATGTAAGGAGAGAGGGAAAGAAGAGGGATAGAGAGAAAACCATAAAGTGATTATATATAACCACATTAATAAAAATATGGGGATAAAAATGTGCAATCACTTATAAAGGCTAGGACTTCTCTACAAAGGGCCCATCTGGGCTAATGCTTAGTGGTAAAACCATCTGCCATAACCGTATATAGTCTTGACGCTTATCTGGAGTTTGTACACAGAATGTTGCCTAGAATGAATACCAGGCAGGCAGCAGAGTAGCCATCTTTGGCGTGGCACCAAGTTGAAATGGAATAATGAGCTCAGGGCTGGCGTTTGAAAGAGGCAATGAAGTGAAGCCTCTAGTGCAGCCTCTGGCAGTACAGCAGAACCCCAGAGGGGCCAGGAGCAGCCCCGGTTGGCAGGCTGAGGGGAACAGACATTTCTAAGTCATCGTTCAGCAGACTGGAGGAGACTAAAGTGAAAGCTCAGAGTCAATGTTGTGAATAATGACAGTCACATCCCACACCGATGACAATCAATAATCAAAAGATAGAACTTTGGGGCAAAGAGGAGGTTGGGCTGGATGATCGTGCGGCAGGTATTATGAGTTTCCCTTGGCCGAGAGCCCTTGGAAAAGGTTCAAAGATCTGGAATATTTATGCCCTTTTGTTTATTTTCACCCCAGTTTCCTAATTCTGCAGTTGTCTACGAGCAATCATTCACAGTTTTAGAATTCTGCCAATCTGGGAGATAATTAATCCTCTCATTACTGTTCATATTAAAGATAAAGAAGTAAAATGCTTGACTCTTCAGATGCATGATTAAATACTGTGTCTACAAACTGATGTCTTGCATTTCAACTTTAGTCCTTACAACTTCTACCTAGATACTTGAACAAATCAGTCTTGAGTAAAAGAGTGAATATTATGTTTGAGAAAAAGCAGAAAATGAAACATCATTACTTGATGTGCTGACTGGGTTGAGTAGTATAATTCTTCCCAGAGAACTACAGAAAAATAAAACTTAGTTTAAATTTAATTTGTCTGTTTTTTGTTTCTTGTTCATGTTTATTTTATTGGAAATTGATGTACAGAGGGGTGATATACAGTTACATAAGTAAGGTAGTGAGTACATTTCTTGTCGAACTTGTCAGTGGTTCAAGCCTGTAATCCCAGCTATTGAAGAGGCTGACATCTGAGAATTGCAGTTCAAAGCTAAACCAGGCAAGAAAGTCTTGAGGCTCTTATCCCCAATTAACACCAAAAAACCAAAAATGAAGGCGTGGCTAAAGTGGTAGAGCTTCAGCCTTGAGCGAAAAA
>NW_012267636.1:7654-10125 GCF_000151885.1 Dipodomys ordii | reverse complement strand
AAGATGAAAGAAGTCTAAAGAACTAAGGCACAGGCGTGAGATAGTCACAGTGCATCTAAAATAGAACAGCAGATAGTACAAGAATAAATTCCTTCCCTACTTTAAAAAGTCAATCACAGGAGATACAAATTTGGCTAATTAGTTTCAGAACAGATACAATGCACATACAATGCAATTCACCATTTTCAACTGTGTGGACCTCACTGATTTTTAAGGTAACCTCAATTTATATGTCAATTGCCTAATCCAATCAATTTTCATCACAATTGAAAAGAGTCCTGGAGGCCCTTACAGTCACTTCCATTTTAACTTCCCTTTAGCTTCTCAGAACAGAACTGCTGCACATTTTGTCTCTATAAATTTCCCTTTCTGTACATGTTAAATCAATAGAACCATGTGCTTTGTAAAATCTGGCAATAGACTGTTTTCATTTGGAATCGTCTTTTCAAGGCTCATATATTTTGTAGTATATATCTATATCATCTTGTTTCCTTTTATGGCTGAGTAGGATTTCATTATTCTTTATCCATTCACAAACTGATAGGAATTTGGGCTTTTCTAACTTTTTAGCTCTTATGAATCATGCTACACATACTCATATACAAGTTTTGTGTGAGCATATTTTTATACTCTCAATTTTTTCCTTATACATCTAGGAATAGAAATGTTAGATTGTATGGTAAATCCAGATTTAGCATTTGGCAGAACAACCAAGCCATTTTCTATAGGAGCTACAGAGAGTGTAGCTCCTACCAATAATATATAGAAGTGCAATTTTTCTATAACCTTTAATTTGGAATTTTGTGTCTTTTAAATTGAAATCCTGTTAATGAGAAAAGTTACTGTGGTTTTGATTTGCTACCTCTTCATTACTTATGATGTTGAAAAACTCCCAATGTGTTCATTGGCTATTTAAGTATCTTTCTTGAAGAAATACCTATTATTAGATCTGTTTTTCATTGGAGTAGAGGTATTTATTTAATTTTCATTGCCTTTTTAGTCTCCAGTTCTGACTTGTTTATTGCTATTTGCTTTTTTATTGTCAAGGTGATGTACAGAGGGGTTAGAGTAACATAAATAAGTTAATAAGTACTTTTCTTGTCAAACTTGTTACACTTTCCTTCATTTTCTCCTACTTTCCCTTCCTCAAACCCCAAGTTGTACAGATCACTTCCAACATATTGTCTTGTGTATATCATGCTGCATTGGTTCAAATCCAGTCCTTTGTCTCACCATTCTGTTGCCCTCCTTACCTTCGCTAATTCAAATAAATGCATATACCATGATATAAAAATCAAATACTGTGACAGCAAATGATATACCATAGAGGGGAAGAACATTCAAAAGAAACAAGAAAAATCACATAGTACATTGAAAACAACAAAAACAGAGAAAAACCTCTTGTGTCCCTGTCTTGGAATTGATTTCACTTAGCATTGTCTTATATGGTCATATGCACATAACCTTTGAGCTATTCGGCTCATCTGCTCAGATTTGCTTTATAAATATTTTTCTTATCGGCAAGTTGCCTCTCTCCACTGCATTTGTAATATTGTTTATGCACAAAATTTTCTAATTTTGAGGAGATTTTTTACATGGAAAAATATGTATTTTCACTTTGTATTCACAGCTATGTAGAATATTATATATTATAATGTTAATATGGCACATTATAAAATATTATAAATATAAACTTTCCTAGCTATAAATTCTGTTCAGATTGATCTTTGTCTGTTCTTTTGTTGATTTCTGAAAATTTGTAGAGACTTTAAATTGGAAAATGTGAGTCCTCCAACTGTATTCTTGTTTTCACAGTTCTGAGTCCCTTTTTTTGTTCTTGAACCCTTAATTAAGTTTTGAAAGTTGAAGTGGAAAATGACCAGTCAGACAAGACATCAAATTTTTTTTCCATGAAAAGATTAAATGGTTCTAGAAAGAGGCAGCAGAGCTGTGTGTGTGTGGTAAATAACATTCTAAAAGTGAGATGGTTTTCATGCATGAAGATACTTGTACAATAATAAGAACTAAGACCAGAGGAAACCAGAGACTTATGATTATTGTGGGTGGAATAAATGAGAGGTAATAGTCACAGTAGAAATAGAACAGTAAGCAAAATCAGACCACTATCACCTCATCCACTAGGCAGAGGACACCATTAATGATGGCAATACTTACATGTTACAGCACAAAGGTGAATAATCCATCTTCATAATTTTTAACGTTGAGCTTATGTTGATTTTTATCTCCCTATCATTTCTATTTATCTATCTATCTATCTATTTACCTATCTATCATGTATGTTTATATTTCAATATAAACCGAATACTCTATCCCTTTATTTTCTCAACATTGAACGTGTGCTAATATATTTACCTATCAGCTCATCTGTATCTATTCATATTACCTATCCTTTTTATCTATCATCCATGTATCTATAAATCTATGTATATATCTATCTATCTACATATCAT
>NW_012267636.1:0-4317 GCF_000151885.1 Dipodomys ordii | reverse complement strand
TACATTCAATATGAAGAAAAAATTCTGAAACTCTGCCACAATGAGGACATCTCTACGGTTGTCTTATTTATTTTATTTTAATTTTTATTATCTTTAAGTAGTTATACAAAGGACTTTCAGTTCAAGGTATCAATTTATTAATTCAGTGCTTCTTGATAATGTAATCCTTCTTTCCTGTTGTTTTAATGGTCTTGCATTTATGCTTCTCTATACATACACACAAAATCCATCTTGACAAATGTATGGACTATTTATGAATCATACAATTGTTACAATGTTTTTTCTACCATCTTCTCTATTGTCAGCACCTCAAACTCAGCCCCTTTCTACCATGTAGAGGAGATAGTTCTCATTTTATTTAAAATATTTTGTCAATAAAAATTGAGGAGACTTTTTAGTTCCTGTCCTGGGACTTGAACTCTGGGCATTGCCCCTGAGTTGTTTTTGTTTTTGTTTTCTTTGCTCAAGGATTGTACTCTATGACTTAAGCCATACAGCTCCACTTTCAGCTTTTTAGTTGTTAACTAGTGATTAGATTCTCCTGGCCCTTTCTACCCTAGCTCCCTGGACTGGATTAAACCTGTAATTCTCAGATCTCAGCCTCCTTACTAGCATGAGCCATAGGCACCCAATTGAGGATTTCTTTCTATTGTCTTATTAGCCCCAGAGTGGAGTTAACATTATACATTACATCTGAGTAAAAAAACCCAAAAACTGTGAAAATGGTTCAATGACTGTGAAAGTGAAAAATGGAAAGAAAACTGTCATTGTTTTTTATTCTCTCTGAGTTATGGTTCAGGTCGTATGAGGTTGGTGCTCTCAAAACCCCCCTCCAACCTTCTCATATCTTAGCTGATAAAGTCTGAGGGTGACAGATCAAATGCCTTGACTTTTAAATGCTTGCTAGAAACAGAAACTATATTTGCCTTCTTTGAACCCATCCATGAAACTAAACACACTCTGTCAGTTGAACAACTGCTCCTCAAAACAAAACAATAACAATAACAGCAATAATAATTTTATTATTCTTGAGCAACTACTAAATGACCAGATCCGTGCTGGGGTTTTGTAGAAACTTAAGATGCTGAAGGCAAATGTTCTGGGCATGGCTCAAGTGGCAGAGTATCTGCTGAGCATACACAAGGCCATGAGTTCAAATGGTAGTATTGCCACAAGGCAAGTGTCATTGTTAGCATTTTGAAGATAGGGAAAATGAGATTCAGAGAAGGCAGTGTGTTAGCTCCTGTCCAGCTGCTCCTGACTGCAAAAGCTGAGCTGCTGTGATTGCACTGGGCTGCCATCCAATGCAGCGACACACGAACCAGAAGGCTAGCATTGCAGTGCTTGCTAAGATACCCTCTGCCTTCATTTTCAGCTTTCAGCTGATGCTGCTGACAACTCTCCCTTTTGTCAAGTGCTGAATCTTGCCAAATAGCTCTTGGATTGTCTCATCTCTTCCCAGTTGGCTAGCCTGGGAGCTACCCGGCTGGTAAAGTCAGTTGATGCTTTGTTTTTATAAACAGAATTGATTCAATGTGAACTGACTATAGACTATTCACTTAAAGGAAGTATTTAAAAAATGTACTAGTTCTACCCCTTAAGGCGTTAGATGTTATTCAAGATAGGAAGACATAAAACTGATTAAATTAGCCACTGTTAGTTTTTAATAAATATGTGCTACCCAGGGTTGTGCTTAGTTAGGAAAGGACCCTGACACTCTCATATAGAGTGTCAAGCAACCCTGTCTGACCCCCTCATGCCAACACATTTCTTTAGAGATGAAATTGGTGTATAGGATACACAGACAAATTTAAACACAAATCTGCATACAGATTTCAAAGATGTGAGGCTTAAGTCATCAGCCCTGATTTTAAAATGTTAATTATACATATAAAATGCACTGCCTTGCTCAGAATGTTCCAATTGAAGGAAAGATATGAGTAGAAGATTTTCATAGGCTGCTGAATGCTCTGAATGGTTTCCCCAGGACTACTGTAACAAAGAAATAAACAACAATGTAATAAAACAACAGAAGTGTATTCTCTCACAGTTCAGGAATCTGGCATTCTCAAGTTCAGATGTTTCTTAGAATCTTACTCCCTCTGAAGGTTCCATGGGAGGATTTTCTTTCTTCTGCCTGGCTTATTTTGGTTGTGAGTATAATCCTTGGGGCATCCTGGTTTGCTTCATGTCTTTTATGTTTGCCCAGTTTTCCCAAGGCCTTTCTCCTCCTCTATGTGGCCCTGTATTTGTGTCTTTTTTATAAGAGCACCAGAAACTGGATTTATGGGTACCCTAATCTGTGTATCTTACATCTTAATAACATCTTCAAAGATGCATTCTATCTGAATAAGGTTAAATTCTCATGCCCTGGGTATAGGGCTTTAAAGCATTTGTTTGGTTGCCATGCCTACTCCAGTGGAGTCTGCTTAGCATGGGAAACCTGCTTTCAGACCTGAGAATGGGGCTTCACAGAGACCTATCTCTGAGAATGGGACTTCACTGAAGTCTACCTCAGAGAATGGAGCTCACAGAGACCTATCTCTGAGAATGGGACTTCACCGAACTCTACCTCAGAGAATGGGGCTTCAAAGAGGCCTACCTCTTTGAAAGGCTGGCAAACCCCTGGGAAAGATGTGTTTCTGTTCTTGTTTTTCTTTTCTTCACTGTATAAGAGTGCCTATTAATCTTTTACTGTTTCTGCTGTTCATTGTACTTACTCATGCTCAACGTTCCCTTGTTCAAAGCTCTTTCTTAAGAGTGTTGACGACTCCAACATCTGATGATGTCTTAAAAATATGACTAACTCACCAGAGTTAAGTGCTACCCTGAAAGCCCCTCTTATGGAGGCTAGTAGACAAGTCATAAGTAAATATAAAATTATTGGGGGTTTCACGAGGTCACTTCAGCAGAAGGAATTGTTTGTAAGAGATTTGCAAGAAGCTGTAGGCGCGGCTAGAACAGAAAGAATGTATGGCAATTGCTGAGATAACTACTTAGGAGAAAGAACTTCCTGTTACTCTCTTTCATTTACTAAGAGACTTGCTAGATCTAGGCCTCTGTAGTGCTTACTATTAAAGAAGGAACAGGAAAGATCTTAATGGGACAGTTAGGCCTCTATAGAAAAAAGTAGTGGTTAATTGGTGACAATCATGGAAACCCATTTTATTTCTTAAAAATAGAGGTAAAGCCGGAAACAAGTGCCTATCAGGTGACCAGCTGGTGAACACCCAAGAATGAAGCCCTGCAGCAAGATTATGTAACCTTTTGCCCTATCTTCTGGAGACTTTTTGCTATAAAAGTTTGTTATCCTCTGCATTAAATCGCACTCAGCATCCACTCCTGTTGTGTGTGAGTTGTCTGTTTGCCATCTCCCCACCTATTCCAGTTCCTCCACTAGGTGTCTCCTGTCGTCCTGACTGAGCCGGTCTGCGGCATTTGGTGGACACAATTTTACTCATTTTTATCTCCCCTTATCTTCATTGATTTTATTTTGTCATTGCAGAATAACTTTATAATGTTTCAAAAAGTACAGATGCAAAGAGAAGGAAATGAAACACCATTTAATCTCATGCTTAATATTTGTCTATTTTTGTCTACATGCATACAGAAAAATGCATGCATACAGAATTTTATCTTGTTTTAGACCATCTTTCTGCTAAATACATGGTCAACAAGCACATATAGAGACAATTCAGTTCCACTGAGGAAATGTATGACTCAGTGATACCAATTTTCAGGATATTTATATGAAAGATTTCCTGGCAGAAAACAAGTAAAGCACCTGTATAGCCTACAATGCATGAATGTGGATCAAGGACACATGATGTGTGTGTGTGTGTGTGTGTGTGTGTGTGTGTGTGTGTGTGTGTGTTACTGACACACACAAAGGAAATTTATTCTTTTATCAGGAAAGATGTATTCATGTAATTTGTAGGAAAATAGATGGGTTTGGGAAAATCATAATATTGAACAAAGTAATTCAGACCCAGAAAAACAAAGAGCACAGGTTTCTTTCATATATAGTTCTGAGACCCTAAACATAAACTCCTATATAAACACAAAATGGGACATATGCCTATACATGTGATCATGGCAACTAAAGTATGGTATATGAGGTGTTAATAAACCTTCTTAATAAGTAGCAGACAATTAATAAAATGGATATTGGAAAGTTGAAATAGTTTGAATGGGAAGATGAGTAGAAGGGAAGCAGGTAAATGGAAAGGAGAACACTGGATAGATATATTCATCATGATTAATATACAAATTGTTAAGGGGATAAGGGAAAATGATGGAAGGAGTAACTTTGATTAA
>NW_012267635.1:72077-74001 GCF_000151885.1 Dipodomys ordii | reverse complement strand
TCCCAATCTCTGTGAGAAGTTGGTTCTATTTTTCAAAGCTTCCATTTTTGTGTGAGATTGCTCAATAGTTTCTGCACCTTGTAATTTAACAATATAGGATTTTCCATAGTCCTCCAAGAGATTGTAAATGACAGCCTTCTTCTCACCTCTGCTTTAATATTTCATACTTTAGTTTTCATTTGCATTTTGAAGGCAAAGCCAGGCACTGGTGGCTCATGTCTGTAACCCTAGCTTCTCAGAAGGATGAGAGCTGAGGATTGCAGTTCAAAGCCAGGCTGGACAGGAAAAGTCCATGAGATTCTAATCTCCAATTCACCACAAGAAAAGCAGAAGTGGCACAGTTGCTCAAGTGGTAGAGCACTTTCCTTGAGCTGAAGAGTTGAGGGACAACACCCATGGCCAGAGTTCAAACCCCATGATGGACAAAAACAAACAAAAATAAAATCTTGAGGGGCTAGGTAACACTCATTGCCTCTTGTCTTCTTGTTTTAAAAGATACATTTTATTTTTTATTCTGAATTACCTCTTAGAAAACTTTTGAACTCAAATGACAGTTTTTCTTAATGCAAGAATTACAATCAACAGCACTGTACCAAGCATCTAGACTTAACATGTTTTTGTCTTTTTAAACACATATCCAATATTAGAATAGCATTGAAACCAAATCGCATCACACAGATAAAATTTTTAACCCTCTGTGTAAACGTTTTTTTTTTAATTTTAATACATCCAAGGGGCAGTTCTAGCAATACCAATCATATCACTCAATTTACCACCAGGTTTCCAGGGTCCATCTGCAAGGAAGAGAGGACAAAGGCCACTCACCCCTCCTATAGAATGGGCTAATTCCCATCTGCCTCTTTAGGGTTAGGTAAACTGCCTTGGTGCCAGCTTGTCTTCTTCCACCATGTGTGGACTTCCCCAGGCCTGGTTAAGCTTCACTTCTGCCTGTTCACCCCTCACCCTTAAAGATAAGTCTTCTATTGGCTCATACTGTTTTTCCCTTTCCTTTTTTTTTCTTGGCTGGAATACCCAAGCAGTTTTAGACAGACAGGTAAAGTTCATAGCGGTGGTAAGGAAATCTTTACATTTAAATTATTAAGGGGCTGGGAAGGTGGCTCAGTGGTAGAGCACTTGCCTTGCATGCATGAGGCCCTGGGGGTTCGATTCTTCAGCACCACATAAGCAAAAAGAAAAAAGCCGGAAGTGGCGCTGTGGCACAAGTGGTAGAGTGCTAGCCTTGAGTTGAAGAGGTGAGGGACAGTGCCCAGGCCCAGAGTTCAGGCCCCATGACCGGACTCCCCCCCCACAAATAAATAATTAATACTTATCCCGGGATTTTAGCTGAGGGAAATAAATCCCAAATTGCCAATGCCTTTTTTCTAAGCCAGATAACTTGATTGCAGTGTAAACAGCCTTATGTTCAGGCTCCATGCCTGGACCCAAGAAAAATAAAAAAAATACAAAAATAAATACTGAAATTGTTGAAGGCACAGCAAGCATGAGGTGAAGCACTGAATGAAACCTCTTTTTCCCAGAGAGAAGATTTGTTCAGAACAGCCCACAGGGCCCATGCTTTTATTCTTACCTTTTATGGAGGCCAAGATGAGAGAATCACCTTTGAGGCCAGCTCTGGCACAAAAGGCCACCAAAAATCATGAAGTAGAGATGTGGCACAAGTGATATAGTGTTAGTGTTAGTTTAAAAAAAGTTAAAATGTCAAGGATGTTATATCAGTTCCTGAATTGAAGACCTCATATTGGCAGAAAACATTTCTTCATGAAAGTGTGAAAGTAGAGCTCTTCATGGAAGCAAACAGCTCTGGACTTATCTAGAATGACTGGCTTATATAGGATCTGGAGTCTTGGTCTTGATTTACTTATTAAGCACTTTCTGATGTAACACAATTTTTTTCTAAATGCCT
>NW_012267635.1:71168-72027 GCF_000151885.1 Dipodomys ordii | reverse complement strand
AAAAGAAAAAAGCCGGAAGTGGCGCTGTGGCACAAGTGGTGGAGCGCTAGCCTTGAGTTGAAGAGCTGAGGGACAGTGCCCAGGCCCAGAGTTCAGGCCCCATGACCGGACTCCCCCCCAAAAAATAAATAATTAATACTTATCCCGGGATTTTAGCTGAGGGAAATAAATCCCAAATTGCCAATGCCTTTTTTCTAAGCCAGATAACTTGATTGCAGTGTAAACAGCCTTATGTTCAGGCTCCATGCCTAGACCCAAGAAAAATAAAAAAAAACACAAGAATAAATACTGAAATTTTTGAAGGCACAATAAGCATGAGGTGAAGCACTGAATGAAACCTCTTTTTCCCAGAGAGAAGATTTGTTCAGAACAGCCCACAGGGCCCATGCTTTTATTCTTACCTTTTATGGAGGCCAAGATGAGGGAATCACCTTTGAGGCCAGCTCTGGCACAAAAGGCCACCAAAAATCATGAAGTAGAGATGTGGCACAAGTGGTATAGTGTTAGCATTAGTTTACAAAAAGTTAAAATGTCAAGGATGTTATATCAGTTCCTGAATTGAAGACCTCATATTGGCAAAAAAACATTTCTTCATGAAAGTGTGAAAGTAGAGATCTTCATGGAAGCAAATAGCTCTGGACTTATCTAGAATGACTGGCTTATATAGGATCTGGAGTCTTGGTCTTGATTTACTTATAAAGCACTTTCTGATGTAACACACTTTTTTTCTAAATGCCTCCAGGATACATTTAATTACATAACTATCTAGAAATTCTAACGTTAGGTCAACCTTTGTGTTTCTGTAAAAGAAGACAGTATATTTGTTGGAGGCCACAATTTGGAAGATGGAATACTGGAG
>NW_012267635.1:64980-66018 GCF_000151885.1 Dipodomys ordii | reverse complement strand
TTCTCTGGTGGAGAGTAAGGTGTAGCTTTTGGGTGAAAGACTTTCCACACATGTTACAATCATAAGGTTTCTCTCCAGTGTGTGTTCTCTGGTGGATAGTAAGGTGTATCTTCTGGGTGAAAGACTTTCCACACACATTACATTCATATGGTTTGTTTCCTGTGTGATTTCTCTGGTGGACAGTAAGGTGTTTCTTCCAGGTAAAAGACTTTCCACAAATGTTACATTCATGAAGTTTCTCTCCTGTGGGTGTTCTCTGAAGGACAGTAAGGTGTGTCGTCTGGGCAAAAGACCTTTCACATTGTTTATATTCTTCAACTAGAGAAGACAAACGAGGACCATATGCAGCACACATCTTACCAGGTTCACTGAAAACACTCATGTTCTGATATGCAGTGGCTTTTTATGTCCTCATCCTTAAGGAGTTCCCATTCTTAATCAGTTTTGACTTCTGTTTTGAGCTCAAATTAAAATTTTTTATAAGTCTAACTTTTTCCTCCCCTGTGTTACTATTCATGCCTGCTACTTCAGATAAATATGTATTGTGACTTTCCTGACAGGTGCTAATCATATCCTCCATTTCTTGGACATCTAAAATGAATTATAGAAAATAGACAGAAACATAAATGAGATCCATAAATTCCTTAATGTAAAGATGTTTTCTCTCATTCTAACCGTTATAAGATTTATAAACATCAAAGCATTGTTTTATGCAGAATATATACTTTTCTTCTCAATGTAGTAATTAAGAAATTAGTACTGACATTTTACAAAGGCAAATAATGTTTTTCTGTTTTTCAGATTTTTCTATTTTTCTCAAGGAAATATTTATTCAAATTATTCATCTATGTACTCTTAATCCTTTGATTCTGAATCTCACTCTATGACCAGCACCACTGATAAGAAATTGTCCTTATCATAGGATAGCAGCCCTAGCATACTCCTATTTTCCTCCTAAGTGTATACTACTAGTTAAAAGAAAATGAGATGTCCTTTTCTACATTTCTCATTGTGGTTTTCTCTTTATGAATGACTTAT
>NW_012267635.1:62026-62375 GCF_000151885.1 Dipodomys ordii | reverse complement strand
CAATTGGTCTTTTGAGTACCTTCGGTTGTAGGAAGGCTGTGGGATGGGGCTAGGGGGTCACCTGAAAAGCCTTCTACACTGGACAGCCACCACAGGGAGAAAAGGCAGCCTAAGGCTTTTCCATGCCCCACCTCTTGACTGCTGTAAATCAAGGAGGGCAACTTAGCAGGCTCAGCCCAAGACTGGAACTTTTATTCCCCCCCCCAGAGATGTTTAAGTAAATAAGAAAACACAAATAAACACAAACACAAAGTTTCCACATTTAAAACTGGTATCCATTCTAAAACAAGACAAAACAACACAAAAACCGAAGGCAGAGTTGGGGACTAATGAGCCCCCAGCTCATCTC
>NW_012267635.1:61656-61976 GCF_000151885.1 Dipodomys ordii | reverse complement strand
GAAGGCACCAATTCACAGTTAACATGCTTTCTTTCCCTTAAGTTCTTATTTATAAGCTGTTGTTGTCACTGGGCTATGATTAAACACAGTCATCAAAACTCCTCCCTTTTCATTAGACTGAAGTTTGATTGCCCCATTGTGAAATCTTCCAGATGGCTCTGTGCCAATTCTTAAGTCTTGTCCAGTCCTGTGGACAGGTTCAGTTGTTCAATTCCAAATCGTCACAAGGAGTGGAAAATGCATCTTTTGTCTTGTAGTCATCCC
Organism: Dipodomys ordii; assembly: GCF_000151885.1. Classification (NCBI taxonomy): domain Eukaryota; kingdom Metazoa; phylum Chordata; class Mammalia; order Rodentia; family Heteromyidae; genus Dipodomys; species Dipodomys ordii. The sequence goes on along the minus strand of NW_012267635.1, from coordinate 61,712 downwards.
AATCCTGAGTCTAAATTTCTCTTTTAACAAGAGATTGTCAGGCATTTGCAGGCATC
>NW_012267635.1:55424-56383 GCF_000151885.1 Dipodomys ordii | reverse complement strand
TGAGCCATGTGTTGTTAGGTGGAAGGTTAAAGTAAGGTAAGGGTAAGGAAGGGTTGGGATGTAGTTCAGTGCAAAGCAGTTGCCTAGCAAGTACAATATCCTGGGATTGATTGCTACTACGAGAACGAAAAGACCAAGAAAAGGTAAGGGTAATGAGACAGACCAATGCAGAGAGGAAAGGTGGGGAAATGCAATAGCCAATGTACATTTGTGAAAGTGGAGTTAAGGAAATCGAAGGAATGTGTGGTGTTGGGCGAGATAGGGGTGAATGATGAAAGGGGTGACACTGATCCTGATGCATTGTCCTCACAAAGTGACTTGGTCATTGAAATCCCTTGTACTGTGACATACAATGTAATAAAAAATTGTAGTAAAGGGGAAAGTAGCAGAAAAGTTCTTAGAGTTCTAGCATTTATGGAACACTTAAAATGGTAATAGTTATTAACTGTACACAAGAGATTTCTAGCATAACTGTAACAAAGGTGAGAACTAAGGACAATGGACATTCCCTGAGCATTCGCTATGTACCAGGATGGTGCTCAGGATGTTACAGGCTTGGTGTACTCTTTTCCTCTATGCTCTCCTCTTCTGGTTTCATTTTACCAATGGCTTGTTTGCAAAGAAAGATCATTTCCAAATATAAAATTAGCATACAATCACAGACTAGTTCCCTGAGCCCTCTGTCTCCTTGGATTCTACAAAAAATCAACTGAAAACACCTATCTATGGTCTGTTGTAAGTAGTCCCATTTTTCAGAAAGCAGCAACAGTCAGGGAGGTAGCAAGTCTACACAGTGAACAGCAAACCATCTGATTTGCTGGAATTTTTGTCTGATACCTTTGATATCTTCCTTTTATGCTACCTACTGCAGAGACTCAACAGGCGTGCAAGTGGCACCGCCCAAATGGCTTTTGACCAATGGCCACTGAAATGGAATGATGCCCCTCAAACAAGAAGCT
>NW_012267635.1:48425-48634 GCF_000151885.1 Dipodomys ordii | reverse complement strand
GAAAAATAAAATCAGGGAGAGAATAAACAAGAAACAATACACATTATTTGTCCTTACTTCTCATGATTCTAATAATGCAGTGTGCTCAAATTTAAACAACAATTAACTGAGTGCCTACAACTAATGGAAAAGTGACAATAACAGCTACATTTCAAGGGATAGCTGGTAGGAAATTAGACGTTCCTCATAAAACCTGTTCAGGTGTGAAG
>NW_012267635.1:46022-46341 GCF_000151885.1 Dipodomys ordii | reverse complement strand
GGCCCTGCACATCCCTCATGAATATTCACTCTCCATACTAGGAACTTGCAGGAAAGATTTGAAATGTGGAATCATCAATTTCTCAGGTTAGGGAGCATCCTGCCTGTACTGGGCAGACCAGAAAACAGCCCTGCACATCCATCTGCTGTCTGAACGGGGTCCTGCCCCCAGCCTCTCCTACCCCATTTCCTTTGCATTGCAGGAAGCTTCTGGTTAACAACTGCGACCCTTCACTGCCACCCAGGCTTCCACTATCACTGTAAACAATGACTTTCTTGATTACCAGCCCACTCAAAGGACCCAGCAGGTAAACCACCAT
>NW_012267635.1:36553-37977 GCF_000151885.1 Dipodomys ordii | reverse complement strand
AGGTAATGAAAAGGGAATATAAAAGAATGTTCCTTTGAGGGTGAGGTGGTTTGAAGCTGGCCAACCAGGTAGGTCTTCAGGAGGCCAGGGCTGTTTCTCTTTCCTAAGGTCCCTCTCCTTGGCTGAGCCCCTCCCCTTGTGTCTAATCAAAGGATGAGCTTACAGGTTTGGGAACAGTAGTAGTTTGACTTGAAGACTCTTTCTAAACCCTCTGGCTTGTGTGCCAGGAACTAGAGCAATCCTTGGCTCACTGGGCTCTGAATTCGAAAGAAATTGAAACTGAAAAACAACTTGAGGAGCACATTTTGGAGAAATGGTGGTACATTTGAACAGATCATGGGAGGGCCTCTCCTGTGAGGAAGTCAGTCATCTGCCCATAGGAGGCTGCAATGTACCAAAAGCCAATGTTAGAAAGGAGCTTTAATTTTGTTAAACTTGAGGCCCTGTTCAGTGGGATTACTGCTCCTCCATTGTTCCTTTACATTCTGAAGTTTAGAAAGCAGCAACATGCTTCACAGAAACAACCCCTGTTTTCCACAGCACTGGCTGCTGCAAGTTTGCACACTGTTAAGGAATTTCTTGAAAATGATTTTAAGCAGTGAGAATAATTAAAGGGTTGGGTTGTAGTGGAGCTCAACTTTCGCTGGATAGATGGTGACAAGTGTTATGTTTCTGCTATAGGAAGCCTCTGCTGGTCTCTTTCTTGGCCAGCAAGTAATGGGAGTCTAACAGTAGGAGTCTTAATGGGCTCCTCTAAGCATGGGGGCTCTTACATTGGTAAATATGTTCACATACAATGAAATTTTTACTTAGAAGAGCTGGAGATTTTAAACTTTTAGGAATGATCAAATCAGCTCCTTGAACTCAAATGGTAGGAATATTCAGCTGCTAACTGCTACCCAGGATAGAATCCTGGTTAGAGTGGTAGAGAGTTTATGTCAGTGATGAGATGAAGACAAATTGAAGGCTTCAAGTAGACTTAAAGATTTTATAGATCACACCATTCTGTGGAAGTTGCCCTGTGGCTGAAAATGGTAGAACACTAGCCTTGAGAAAAAAATGTTCATGCCACAATAAAAAAAGGAAAAAAAGTTCATGGACATCTCCCAGGTACTGAGTCCAAATTCTACAACCAACTTAAAACTAAAACAAAAGAAAACAAACAAAATGAAAATACATACAATTCAGATGACAATGTACTTCATCATCTCATTTTGAAATGTCCTCTGAAGTTCTTTATTCAAGTTTTATACACAGGAAAGTGCTTGGAATACTTGGAAAGTTCTCTAAAAGCTTAGGTAAAGGAGACTGTAAAGCCATTGTGAGATTAATTAGGAATCTGGGTTCTGAAAGGCCATAGATGTAAAAGCTAAAATGTGTGTTAGAAGAATGGAAACAAAAAGCTTGATTTTCTATGGATAGAC
>NW_012267635.1:36007-36503 GCF_000151885.1 Dipodomys ordii | reverse complement strand
TCATTGGGACCTGTGGGTGCAGGTGAGCCAGCCTTCCAACCCATGACCACAGACTGTGATGCAGCCCAAAGCCGGCCTCAGATCACCTTTCCCCGGGCAGGACAGCACCTTCTGGAGTACCTGGTGTGGTCTTGGGGCACCAAAGCTGCCCATTCGGGGCAGGCCTATGTGGCCTGCAAACAGCCTCTGCATATCCTTCCTCTGTCTGGGCCTGAGTCTGGGTCTACATTGAGCTTTTCTCACTCCCTCCCCTTGGCGTTGCAGAAAGCTTCTGGTCCCTAAGTGCCACCTCTCCTTTCTATCCAGGCTTCCACTCTCACTGTCCACAAAAGCTGTCTTGATGGCCAGCCACTGCATAGAACCCAGCAGGTCAGAGCATCTGAGAAGTGCAGCAGCACAGCAAAGCCCATACCTCCTTCTCTCCTCACTTGCCTTATCCTCTAAGGATGAGGGGAGGCAAACCCACCACCATCACCCCTGCTCCTTCTTGCTGCCA
>NW_012267635.1:27598-29612 GCF_000151885.1 Dipodomys ordii | reverse complement strand
TGCCATTCCCTAACCAATCCAGCCTTGGAACTATGAAAAGTTCTGATAAGACTTCAGAAAATTGCATTCAAGGTATCGATTTCTTTGACAGAAAATAATATCTTCTTGATACTCAGTATTCCTGTTTATGATTGTGTAATTGTTCTCATCTAGCTATGTTTCAATTATTTGGAATGTTTAATGTTCTTTATGTAGTATTATATATGTTTTGTTAGATATAGTTCTTGGGTGCTTTTTTGTTAGCTTTGCTTTGAACAACCCTCGGGACTGTACTCAGGTCCTGGTGTATAGAAGAAAGAACACATTATGCTACTTAATACACAATACAGACACTGAAGTTACTCTTGAAACTATGTTGGTTACTAGATTTTATCCATCTTCTGATGTAATTTAGTATTTTTATCTTTTTTTCATCCTGGGGATCACACAGTATCTCTTAGCTTTTTCCACCCAAGGCTGGCACTCTACCACTTAAGCTACACTTTTTGTCTGGCTTTTTTACTGGCTAATTGATGGTAATTATCAGAAATTCTTTTCAGCCTGTGGAGGCTGAGATCTGAAAATCATAGTTAGAAGCTACCCTGGGCATCAGAAAAACTGGTCATTATACTGTGTGACTCAAATGGTAAAGCACTTTCCTTTAGGAAAAGAAGCCCAGGGACAGTGCTCAGGTCCTGACTTCCTGCCCCAGCACCAGTAGATTAACAGAAAACAAAACTCTGATTCATCTGACCAGTCTTGCTTTAAACCATGAGCCATAGATCTCAATCTCTTAATTGGCTAGGATTATAGGTCTGACCATATAGTGATAGCAATAGTTGTCTCCTATTATTGTTGGAAGATTCTTTTAAAAAACATAATGTAGATGCTGGTGGCTCAAGGCTGTAATCCCAGCTACAATGGAGGCTGAAATGTAAGAATCTTGCTTCAAAGTGGGCCCTAGGGAGGAAAAATTTGAGGCTTATCTCCCAAAAACAACAAAAATGTGGAAGTAGAGCTGTGGCTCAAGTGAGAGAGTACTAGTTTTAAGCGAAAAGGTTAGGGATAATGTTCAGGCCCTAAATTCAAGCACCAGAATCAGCCTAAAAGTTTTAACTGCTTGGAAGACAAAATAACCCTTAGATATGGCAAGTAATAATTAACCAATGTTACCTGAGAGTCTGGGTTTGATAGCCACCACCTAGATAAACAGACAAATAAAACATATTTCCACCGCCAGAAGAAATTTACTGCTAATTAATCTGTACTAATTATCACACTCTGTTTCATTCCTTACACTATCATTTATAAAGTGAGACCAAAAATAACTCTGATAGAAAGGATATTGTTATGTGATGACTACTTTAATAACAATGCATTCCTCAGTTTGTTAAGATGAGGTGTCACCTTTTATATCATCTTAGAAATATGTGTAAGATTATTAAATTTAAACTCAGTGTTAACTTCACTGTCCTCTGTGACCTGTATAAATATTAGAGAGGTAACTGAGGTAATGAAAAGGGAATATAAAAGAATGTTCCTTTGAGGGTGAGGTGGTTTGAAGCTGGCCAACCAGGTAGGTCTTCAGGAGGCCAGGGCTGTTTCTCTTTCCTAAGGTCCCTCTCCTTGGCTGAGCCCCTCCCCTTGTGTCTAATCAAAGGATGAGCTTACAGGTTTGGGAACAGTAGTAGTTTGACTTGAAGACTCTTTCTAAACCCTCTGGCTTGTGTGCCAGGAACTAGAGCAATCCTTGGCTCACTGGGCTCTGAATTCGAAAGAAATTGAAACTGAAAACAACTTGAGCAGCACATTTTGGAGAAATGATGGTACATTTGAACAGATCATGGGAGGGCCTCTCCTGTGAGGAAGTCAGTCATCTGCCCATAGGAGGCTGCAATGTACCAAATGCCAATGTTAGAAAGGAGCTTTAATTTTGTTAAACTTGAGGCCCTGTTCAGTGGGATTACTGCTCCTTCATTGTTCCTTTACATTCTGAAGTTTAGAAAGCAGCAACATGCTTCACAGAAACAACCCC
>NW_012267635.1:22608-22968 GCF_000151885.1 Dipodomys ordii | reverse complement strand
TAATATAAATAACAAGACCAATGTTCTTATAGTTAATCAAACTGAGTTCCACCCATTTGTAGGTTCTCCAGTAAGATAGAATGTAGAGAAATTAGAGAGGCTGTTGCATTAAGAAAGTAACAACTAACACACCTCGTGAATATGCTTAGAGGGTCTTTCTTTACCTTTTAGCCTGTAAATTTGTGTTAAGTCATAATATGATGAGAATTTTTCAATTACAAAAATCATTAAGAGACATGCATATATTTGTTGGTTAAGAAGAAATGCATTTGGGGGGTTAAAATTGAAAAAAAAGAACAGGGAATTGGAGTAATAGTAGAGCTTCCTGTTTTCAATTCCTCTTGTAGGACTACATGAAGG
>NW_012267635.1:16543-18001 GCF_000151885.1 Dipodomys ordii | reverse complement strand
ATGGTAACAATTGTAGTAAAATTGTGAGGTGTGTGCCTGATTTGACTCCATTTATATTGCAGTTGTATTTTGGGTTTCTATGTTGTTTCTCCTCGAGGTGTTTCTGCTCTTCTCCTCCCTTGTTAGATTTCTTAGCACTCCTGGCTTTAGTTCACACGTATTTATACAAGACCTTCTTTCTAGGAACAGGTACACATCAGATATTACAGTAGTGATGGTCCTGTTTTTTTCTTTCTGTTAAGCAATGAAGCCTAGCAATGTTTGAAGGAGCGTACTTTGTCAACTCTGACAAGCTCTACAGAGCAGAGGCAGAAAGGCAAAGGAAGGGCAAAATGTTTTCAGCTTCCTTGCCTTAAACAAAGATTGGTTCTATTTCCTAGAGCACAAGACTCAGGTGGTACTCTTTCCTCTAACACTCCCAATCATTTGGTGCTGTTGGAAGGTTAACAGTAACTACTAGGAGGGGAAATGAACTTGCCTGAGGAATGACAGAGCCTAGTTCTCGGAAGGGACATGGGGCTGTGGTTATTGGTGGAGGAATAATGATCCCAACTGAAATTATCTGTATCAGTCCTGACTAATTTATTCAGCCTTTCCACAGTATCATTTCTAGTGCATGGTGTCTGAAATGTCCCACCTATGGATATACTGATAGTACCCGTAACTCATTGCTTTTTACCTGCAGTTCAGAAATTGTTGTTCACAGATTGTTACAGAAGGGAACTTGAGGTACTGTGTCTTGCTCAAGTTTTTATGTTTTGTAGATGTAACATATAACAAAATATTAGCTAGTGTTCTCCATTTTGTCTCACTCTGCTCAAAGAAATTCATAGGAATTGAAGTCAATGAAGCTTGAACATTCCTTTAAAATATCTTAGTGAAACATGTTGGTCACTTTTATCCTTTGCACTTCCTATGGATTTTCCTAGCTTAAAATGTTACTAGCATGGATATTCTCCAGTTTTTTGTTCTTGACTAATTACTTCTCCACTAGAATAATAAGCCTATTTTTCATCATTTACAATGAGAGACTGATGAAATATGTATTCCAAAACAATTGTTCAATAGAATTAAGTACACTACAATGCCCGTTTTTATGTGCTAATCCTGGTTCCTGGGCTCAAGCACTGGACACTGATCTTGAGCTTCTTTTGTTCCAGCCTAATGTTCTACCATTTGAGCGACATCTCCACCTCCAGGTATTTTTAGTAGTTTATTGGAGATCAGAGTCACTTAGATTTTCCTGCCCCAGCTTGTTTCAGTCTGTGGTGCTCAGCTCTCAAGATTCTGAGTAGCTAACATTAAAATCATAAGCCAAATCCGCCCAATTATAATACACTCTTTTAAATACAGATTATGTTTCTAATAAAATAATATGATTCAATTTTAAGGAGGATAGTCCAAATCCTAAAACAAAAAGAAAATATCCCACCGTGAAATCTACAACACTCTTGGTCT
>NW_012267635.1:11606-12666 GCF_000151885.1 Dipodomys ordii | reverse complement strand
TTTTTTTTCTTTCATGCGATTGTTTCTAACATATTTATAAGATTATTTTTTGTTCCTTTGTATGTCCCTCCCCCATGGTATAACCCCTGCCTGCACTGTATTTTTATGTTGATATAATTTGTGGAGGGAAAGGGAAAAAACAAATCGTTTAAATAGGGATACAGGTGGACCCATTGCAAAAATGAGATGTACAAGTCGTTATGTCTAAAAACGAACTTTTCAACTTTGGGGTTGGGGGAAAGAACGGGGGGGAGGTTAGGGAAGGGCAGCCGGTGGGGAGATGGGAAGGGATGGGAACGGGAAACAAAGGAGGAGGCAACAATGCTTGATAAGAAATGTACTCATTATCTTGCCCATGAATTGTAGCACCTCTGTACAGTATTTTCACAATAAAAAAAATAATAATTTCACAGGTGAGTTAAAGCATCTTGCATAGTGATCTTGGATCCAGAGCTGAGTTGGTAAATTCATCTTGCTCTGTACTGACCAATAATATTCCTAATTTCCCCGAGTCCCATGTGTTGCAGAGAACTTGGTGATTCTTTGTGTTGGATTTGTGAATCAAAAATGCATGCAGATACATACTGAACTGTGTGTGGCCATAAAGTTAAATTTAGCAATTCTTTCTCTGTGTGCAAATTGTTCTGACAAAAAAAGAAAATTAGAAATGTCAAAGATGAGATTTCATTTCTTTGAAACTAGGACAAGGCAGATATAGGATATGAGTAGGATAAGGTGGGGAGAGGCCGGGATACAGAATCAAAGTTTTAGTCTAGAGAGAATGATTAACTAGGTGGTGAGCTGGAGAATCTTTGGGCTTCCATAGGTTTGAGGGGCAGGAATAAATTTTGATGAAACTTTGTCTAAAAAGGAGAGAAACAAATTTTAAAATTACTAAAATACTTAAAATAATTCATTGTGGTAAGTTAGAACTGAAGAGATGGTGTATAAAACCTTACCCTCAGGTGACTGACAAAAGGCTTGTATAAAAAAAAGGTATAATCTCCAAAATTAGAAAATACCCTTCTCCTAATGTTTGAGAAGTAGAGTAGCATAATAT
>NW_012267635.1:8562-10215 GCF_000151885.1 Dipodomys ordii | reverse complement strand
ACTTGCCAACCTAAAACACCACAAGAAGAGAAACTCTATGAATATGAAGAATGTAGGAAAATTTCCACTCTGAAGTTAGGTCCCAGAAAGCATCAGAGAACTGACACAGAACAGAAACCTTATGAATGTAATGAATATGGAGAGTATTTCAGATGTAAGTCAAAGCTTAGTGTCCATCAGAGAACCCACACAGGAGAGAAACTTTATGAATGTAAAAAATGTAGAAAGTATTACAGATAGAAGTTACAACTTACTGCCCATCAGAGAACACACACAGGAGAGAAACCTTATGAATGTAACAAATGTGGAAAGTATATCAGATGTAAGTTACACCTTACTGTCCATCAGAGAATACACACAGGAGAAAAACCTTATGAACATAACAAATGTGGAAAGTGTTTTCCTAAGAGGACACACTTTTGTCATCATCAGAGAACACACACAGGAGAGAAACCTTAAAAATATAATGTGTGTGCAAAAACTTTTACCCAGAAATCAGACCGTACTATTCATCAGAGTACACACACTGGAGAGAAACCTTATGAATGTACCAAATGTGGAAAGTATTTTCTATGTAAGTCACACCTTACTGTCCATCAGAGAACACACACAAGAGAGAAACAATATGAATGTAACAAGTGTGGCAAGTCCTTCACATGGAGTTCACAGATCAGCAGGCATAAAAGAATACACAAAGATGAGAAAACTTAGGAATTTGGTAAATACGGAAAATCTTTTACCTGGAAGAAAAATCAGCTTGTATCAGAGAACCCAAACAGGATAGAAGACTTGTGATTATAGAAAATGTGCAGTCTTTCACATAGAAGGAATACCTCAGTGTTCAACCTTGAATGCACACAGAGAAAAATCTTACGAATAAAATATGTGGAATTTTTTTCAAGAAGAAATCATACTTAAATTTTCATCAGAAAACACACAGGAGAGAAACTAACAAATATAACAAATATGCAATGACTTTTACTGTGAAGTCAGTCCTCAGTGCATCCAAGAATATAAACAGGAGATAAAAAGTGAATATAATAAATGTAGACAACTATTTAGTCAGAAGTCATGTCTCTACAGGTTTCAGAGACCTGGCAACATGACAGAGTGTCTAGTGAAAATTAGAGGATGTCTTTCAAGCAGAAATTACCCTTCAGTCAGCATTGGAACACTCACACAAAATGAAACCCAATGTAGGAAATCCTTTGACAGAAACCTCTGTGATTTATACAACAACCTTTATTGCAGAATTAAACTAGGTGTAATGGAAAACCACCCACTGAGCCAACATTTCTCATCCTTTCATTGTATTGTGTAGGGATGATGCACTTTTACCTTCAAAGATTGGACAAAAGTGATAGGTATCAATTACTTCCAGGCTTGACAAATAATTAAGATAGTGAAGTTGTTGACTGGTGTCTTTTATATTAAGGAATGGCTGTTGGAGGAAATTTAATAAACTCTTCTCAGAAATAAGAGCTCTGGACCTTTGATATTTGACTGAGATCATCAAAAGTGGTTTGGTAGTGATAGATGGGGAAAGACTATCATGCTTGAAGCCAAGGACATGAGAGCACTGACTTCTCTACTGCTCCCCAAAAGTCTTCCATTATATGTGTGGTCCATACATTATAACATTATTACTATTCC
>NW_012267635.1:0-1482 GCF_000151885.1 Dipodomys ordii | reverse complement strand
TCTCAATCTGCTCGAAAAAGTATTATTTCACTTAAGAAATTCTTCATGGAAATTGAAGTCAATAAAGCTTGAACATTCCTTTAAAAGATGTTAGTGAAACATGTTGATTCCTTTTTATCCTTTGCACTTCCTACGGATTTTCCTAGCTTAAAATGTTACTAGCATGGGTATTCTCTATCTTATCTGTCCTTGACATGTTACAATTTTTCCCCTAGATAAATGAGCCTAATTTACATCATTTAAAATGAGAGACTGCCTAAATCTGTATTCCAAAAAAATTGTTCAATAGAATTTAAATACAATAAAATAAAATGCTCTTTTTTATGTGCTAGACCTGGTTCTTGGACTCAAGCACTGGACATTGACCCTGAGCTTCTTTTGTTCCAGCCTAATGTTCTACCACTTAAACCACATCTCCACTTCTAGGTATTTTAGTAGTTTATTGGAGATTAGAGTCTCTTACACTTTCCTGCCCCAGCTGGCTTCAATCTGTGGTGCTCAGATCTCAGCCTTCTGAGTAGCTAAGATTACAACCAAGAGCCACCAGAGCCCAGTTACACAATAAGCTCTATTAAATATAGGTTATGTTTGTAATAAAATAATATGGAATAGAAGACTTTAAATTTAAGGAGGATACTCTAAATCCCAAAACAAAAAGAAAATATCCTACCCTGAAATCTACAACACTTTTGATTTTGAGTATTGGAATATGGATAATTAGCCTACAGAAATTTCTTTGTAACTTTTTAAAAGTATGAAATCATTCTTGTGATGTGGAACAATCCAAAATGAATGTACAAATGTTGCTTTTAAGTAATTCATATTGTTTCTTAGCACAAACGACCGAACTGAGTTTACACAGTAGATTTTCATATGTCATACATATCATTGTAAAGTTTATGTTATTTTACATTAAGATTTCTATTCCACGTAGTTGTGTAAAAGAAAATAAGAAAAAAACCTCTGGATAGTAACATTCCTGTGTAAAATCCAAACAATAAATATAAGAAAAGCATATAGATATCTAAATTATTTTTTTATTTTTATAAGTCTGCATTTTAGTGTGTCCTCAGCTTAGAATTTTGTGTTAGTATTATTTGTGCAACATAAGATTTTAATCTTCTGGTTCTTTGGCTATGATTGGGTGGTTAGTGTTCTGTCACTCCTATGACTAACATTTCATGTTTCATCTTTATTAAGCCCTTTATCTCATGGATGATGGCCACAATTCTTCATAGAATTGTTTAGGAATATGAGCATTAGGGACTTCTCAAACCTGGATTTACATAATCTTTAATGATTATGTGAAGCAGGTTAAATGACAAATTTCAAGTTATTGCTCAAGGGTGCTTCAAGTATTTGGATGCAGGGAAATGTGCCATTTGAAAACCATTACTGAAATATTATAATAAAAGTAATATGTATTATACATTTCCCTGTATAATTTTGGGTGAGATAGTATTGAGTTATAACCTATATTCT
>NW_012267634.1:103352-103675 GCF_000151885.1 Dipodomys ordii | reverse complement strand
CAGTATTTCAAAAGACAATTATCAAATAAAAGTGTATCAGTTCAAGTTCTTCTCTTCTACATACTTGCTCAATGCCAAAAAATATGTCAGAAAAAAACAATTAAAATTGGGATGATCTTTTGAAATTGTAATCCTGACACTTGGGGGCTGAGTTCATAAGATCCATAGATCAAGACCAGCCTGAGTCTAAAACAATGAAATAATGTTTTTACTTCTATTTCATAGTACCACTTAAGCTTTCAAAATAAACAGGAGTGAATTTATAAAAAGCAGAATACCTGGATGTTTTCATATACTCCACATACTTTATGTCCTTTCCAATT
>NW_012267634.1:101229-101555 GCF_000151885.1 Dipodomys ordii | reverse complement strand
GTATTCAAGTCATTTGCACATAACCTTGGTTTTGGAATCCTCCCCTTGAAAAGCCATTAGAAGAAGAAAAGTTTTGAATAGATATGTAAATCTCATTCTGGTGAGGAAGCAGCTAGTCACCTACCTTACTCATTAGGGAGGTAGAATATTAACTTTCCATTTCAAAATTACAAAACAAGGTGAAATATCAGTTGTTTCGCCTAAGCAAATACCAATATCATCTTGCTTTAGAAGGCTGTTTTCCAACTATTAGGTTCCTATATAATTTAATAAATGGAGGGATCTATATAAATAAATCTATATAGAGCTTCTCTGTATTAAGATAA
>NW_012267634.1:94931-96589 GCF_000151885.1 Dipodomys ordii | reverse complement strand
GTAAGTAGCAATATGGAAGTATACACACTAATCACTTTTCAATTCCATAAAATCTAAAGATGAAACTAACACAAGTAAGCTCATAGACATATAGTAAAAAAAAAAAACAACTACCTAAGAAACAGGACAAACATGAGAATATAAACATATGGAAATGAATTCAGTCCCTTTATTCTTGCATTCATTTAGTAAATATCATTTGACTATGTTTATATATCACAAGCACATTTCTATTACCTAATGATACAGACAAAACATAAAGATATTTCATAATGTTAATGGGGGCCTATTTCTAACATGGCCTTAAATTTGACAATCCTTGAAATGAAAACAATCATATTTAAGTATTTTCAGTTCAAATAATCAAACCCAGATCCTGCACATGCTAGTCAAGTGCTCTAACACTGAGCCACATCCCTAGACCAAACAAGAGTTTTCTAATAGTATCTATATAGATAGGAAAATATTGAACTACAATATTTTTGTGTGTTTTTTTAAATGACACAAATGTATTGTGTCATTTTACTATTTATACATATAAGAGAGAACATATGTTAGGCACTATTTACCAGACTTGGTCTAAATGCTTGTATTTGCTAACACAAATTTATTCACAGTTCTAGTGGCCAGAAATGTGAAATCAGAAGTTACCAGGCTGAAACCCAAGTGTCCTGAGGGTGCTTACTCCCTGAGGAGGCTTTATCAGAGAGCCCCTTCCTGCTCCTCCTTGCTCCTGGTGTCAGCTTGCATTGCTCGACTTGAAGCCATGTTGCTCCAATCTCTACTCCGGTGATGTCAAATCTTCTGCCTTTCTCTTTTTTTTTTATTGTGAAAATACCGTAAAGAGGAGTTACAATGATATGGGCAAGGTAATGAGTACATTTCTTATCAAGCATTGTTGCCTCCTCCTTTGTTTCCCCTTCCCATCCCTTCCCATCTCCTCCCCTCCTCATCCCTCCCCAAAACGAATTGAACTACAATGTTAAAATGTATCGTAAAACATCTGGATATAAAATACCTTTAAATGGGGCTGAGAAGGTGGCTCAGTGGTAGAGTGCTTACCTTGCATGCATGAGGCCCTAGGTTCGATTCCTCAGCACCACATAAGCAAAAAGAAAAAAGCCGGAAGTGGTGCTGTGGCTCAAGTGGTAGATTGCTAGCCTTGAGCTGAAGAGCTGAGGGACAGCACCCAGGCCCAGAGTTCAGGCCCCACGACCAGATCCAAAAAATAAAAAATAAAAAAATAAAATAAATCTTTAAATTCAATGTATATCCTACAAAATTGAGGGAAGAGGAAGGGTTAGGAGGGATGTTGGGAGAATAATGAAAGACGTAATATTGATCAAGATGGATTATATTCATGAACTACTTTGATGAATGGCAACTCCTTTGTATAAATACTTAAAGATAATAAAATATATTTTAAAAATACATTTAATTCAAATCTAAAGAGTGTGTTCCACAAGCAAATCTGAAAAATAAGGACAAAACCATGGAAAAGCCCTAAACAATAGGAATGAGATTTAAAAAAAGAGTAAAATATGGGAGATAATATATCTTTTGTAGTGTTTTTGAACTTTATAATATGTAACATAGTTTTCAAAACAAGACTGTATGGGTTTCTGTGGTACAAATTAAAGATAATATTTCTCAGTATA
>NW_012267634.1:91286-94646 GCF_000151885.1 Dipodomys ordii | reverse complement strand
AACCGGACCCAAAAAAAAAAACCCTAATGTTTTTGGGACAATAGAATAACTTTTAACATAAATGAAATATGTGAAAAGTTTGCTCCTCTGTATCTTCCTCAGATTGCAAACTAATGTAATAAAAATTTCTCTTACATTATCTCCAAGATGTACATTTCTTTAACTGAAGGAAACACGACTTGTTGTTATATATACAGAGATCAGCAAACATGCTCTGTTAATACCAGATAATAAACAGATCAATTCTACAGTAACAACAGTCAAATGTCTCACTAAAACTTCATTTACAAAAAGCAGAGCGGTAACCTCACCTCAGTACCATACTTTGTTGAATTTGTCCCCAATTTCTATCATTCAGATCACTAAGTTACTAACCTCTGTGACTTAACAGGTAAAAGTCATTTTTCACAAACAGAAGTACCAGGTAAAGGATGGAATGGCAGGTGTGTAGACACACACTCACATAAGATTTATTCTTTGGTATACCAGCAGGTGGCAGACACTTGTTCTATAAGAACATACCAACCCATCACAAATATATGTCTGCATTAAAAATGGAGGGTAATTGATTTAGAAGTGTGTAGAAGTTATTCATATTGCAGCAATGAGATGTACAAGTCATTATGTCGAAAAACGAATTTTTCAACTTTGGTGGGGGCGGGATCAGGTGAGGGGGGGGAAAGGGGGTATGTGAAGGGATGGGAAGGGGAAACAAAGGAGAAGGCAACAATGCTTCATAAGAAATGTACTTTTTATCTTGCCCATGTAATTGTAACCCCTCTGTAGGGTATTTTCACAATAAAAAAACAAATAACTAAATAAAGAAAAAAGAAAACTTATCTCATAGGTAGAGGATTTCACATTAAGGTTTTTGGTACTAGTTATTTTTTATATTTTATTTTCTTGTAAAGATACTGTAACGAGAGGGTATTGTTACATCAGTAAAGTAATGAGTACATTCCTTGTTGGGCATTGTTACCCCCTTTGTTTCCCCCCCCCATGCCTTCCCTTCCTTCCCTCCCCCTCTCCTCCCCCCTCAAAGTTGTAAAGTTCATTTCCAACATAGCAACTTGTATCATTGTTGCAATGGGTTAGATCCTTATGTATCACCCTGCACCAGAATCAACTCCAAATGGATCAAAGACATCAAAGTAAAAGCAGCACCCTGAAAACAGTATAGGAAGGAATAAGAGAAACTCTAGGACTCCTTTGCATAACCTGAAATTTCCTTAATAAAGACTCAGAAACACAATAAATTAAAGAAAGGTTGGACGAATGGGACTGCATTAAACTGCAAAGCTTCTGTGTGGCAAAGGACATAGCTAGCAGGATCAATAGAAAGTCCACAGATTGGGAGAAGATCTTCACTAGCCATACAACAGACAAGAGATTCATATCTAAAATATACTTAGAACTCAGAAAATTAACTCCCCAAAAAACAAATCCTTGGGGTTGGGAAGGTGGCTCAGAGGTAGAGTGCTTGCCTTGCATGCAAGAGGCCCTGGGTTCAATTCCTCAGCACCACATAAGAAAAAAGAAAAAAGCCGGAAGTGGCGCTGTGGCTCAAGTAGTAGAGCGCTAGCCTTGAACTGAAGAGCCCAGGCCCAGAGTTCAGGCCCCACGACCTGACCCCCCAAAAAAATCCTCAAAGAAACATCTGCCCCATTAGTAATTGGCTAAAGACTTAAAGAAAGACTTTGCTGAAGAAGAAATAAGAATGGCCAATAGAGGGCTGGTGGCTCAGTGGTAGAGTGCTTGCCTTGCATGCATAAGGCCCTGGGTTCAATTCCTCAGCACCACATGAACAGAAAAAGCCAGAAGTGGGTGCTGTTCAAGTGGTAGAGCACTAGCTTTGAGCTGAAGAGTGCAGGGAGAGTGCCCAGGCCCAGAGTTCAAGCCCCACAACCAAAAACAACAACAACAAAAAGAATGGCCACTAGACAAATGAAGAAATGCTAAACTTCTCTGGCTATAAAAGAAATGAGGTGTACAATCTAAAAATGAACTTTATAACTTGAGGGGGGAGCAACAATGCTTGATAAGAAATGTACTCATTACCTTGCCCATGTAATTGTAACCCCTCTGTATAGTATTTTCACAATAAAAGAAAGAAAGAAATGCAAATTAAAACAACATTGAAAGTCCACCTCACCCCAGTTAGAATGGCTATCATCAAAAAATCTAATACTATCTGATGCTGGAGGGGATGTGGCCAGGCTGGAGGGGATGTGGCCAAAAGGGAACCCTACTGAATTGTTGGTGGGAATGTAATTTGTTCAACCACTTTGGAAAGCAATATGGAAGTTCCTCAAAAGACTCCACATAGAGTTCCCCTATGAACCAGCAATCCTACTTCTAGGCTTTTACCCCAATGATCATAAAAAAGGCCACATTAAAGCTACCAGCACAACTATGTTTACTGAGCATTATTCACCATTGCTAAGATATGGAACCAACCCAGATGCCCATCAGTAGATGAATAGATCAAGACTAGTATATGTCTGGGACAAGCAGAAAAGGTCAAAAGCTATGTACATATGACCAGATATGATGATTTTAAGTGAAATGAACCCCAAAATAGGGACACAAGTGGCTTTTTCTTTCTTGCTATTGTTTCTAAAGTAACATGTGATTTTTTTTTTGTTGCTTTGGATGTTCCTCCCCCATGGTATAACCCCTGTTTTCACTGTATTTGATGTATAATTTGGGAAGGGGAAGGGAAAAAACAAAATGTTTAAATAGGGATACAGGTGGACCCATTGTAACAATGAGATGTACAAGACATTGTTGAACAACAAACTTTACAATTTAGGTGGTGGGGGGAGGGTGTAGTTTTGGAAGTCGGAGGGAAGGAATGATAGGGAAAAAACAAAGGAGGAGGCAACCAACGAGGCTTGATAAGAAATGTACTCATTATCTTGCTCATGTAACTGTAACCCCTTTGTACAGTATTTTCACAATAAAAAACATAAAAAAGAAAAAAGAAAATGTGGTATATATTTATGTGTATATATATGTACATATATATACAATGGTATATATATGTACATATATATATACAATGGTATATACATGTTCATATAGATAGATAGATACACACACACACACACAAAATGGTATTCTATGCCTCCATCAGAAAGAATGACATTGCCCCATTTGTTAGGAAATGGAAAGACTTGGGAAAAAAACATTAAGTGAAGTAAGCCAGGCCCAAAGAAATATAGGTCCCACTGCGTCGCAGTCAGGGTCGCGCAGCGCTAGGCCGGCCGGCGACGTGATCGCGGCCGCCCCGGGAGCTGGGCGCGGAGAGCCGCCTCCAGCGTGGCGATCGTCGGGCTCCCTTCCCGGGCACCCGGGGCG
>NW_012267634.1:52000-91096 GCF_000151885.1 Dipodomys ordii | reverse complement strand
CGAGCCGGGCCGCGGCGCTGGCTCCTCGCCGTCCCCCAGCGACTGGGGCCGCCTGGAGGCGGCGATCCTCAGCGGCTGGAGGACCTTCTGGCAGTCGGTGGGCAAGAAGCGGGCGGCGCGGGTGGCGGCGCGGGAGGCGGCGGCGGGCGAGGAGACCAGTACCCTGGCGCGGCTGCCGATTGATGTGCAGCTGTATATTTGGTCATTTCTTTCACCCCATGATCTATGTCAGTTGGGGAGGACAAGTCATTATTGGAATGAAATTGTAGGAGATCCAATTCTGTGGAGATATTTTCTGTTGCGGGATCTTCCTTCTTGGTCCTCTGTGGACTGGAAGTCTCTTCCAGATCTAGAAATCTTAAAAAGCCCATATCTGAGGTTGCTGATGGTACACTTTTTGATCACATGGCAGTTTATAAAATGTGCTGCCCGTATACAAGAAGAGCCTCCAAATCCAGCTGTCCTATGTATGGAGCTGTCACCTCTTTTTTACACTCATTGATCATTCAGAATGAACCTCGATTTGCTATGTTTGGACCAGGTTTAGAAGAACTGAATACATCTTTGGTGTTGAGTTTTATGTCTTCAGAGGAACTCTCTCCAACTGTTGGCTCGCCTCAAAGTCAGATTGATGGTATTGGATCAGGAGTCAGTTTTCAGCCAAGTAACCAACATAAATTCAACATCCTGATACTATATTCCACCACAAGAAAGGAAAAGACAGAGCAAGGGAAGAACATACAAGTGTAGTGAACAAGATGTTCAGCCTACAGAGGGAAGGGAATGACCAACAAGGAAATGTAATCCCACAAATTCAGAAGGTGTGTGAAGTTGTCGATGGATTCATTTATGTTGCAAATGCTGAAGCACAAACAAGGCATGAATGGGAAGATGAATTTTCTCGAATCATGGCAATGACAGATCCAGCTTTCGGGTCTTCAGAGAGACCAATGCTAGTTTTATCTTGTATTTCACAATCAGATGTGAAAAGAGTGCCCTGTTTTTATTTGGCCCATGAGCTGCATCTTAATCTTCTGAACCACCCATGGATGGTCCAGGATATAGAGGCGGAAACTCTTACTGGTTTTTTGACTGGCATTGAATGGATTCTTGAAGAAGTAGAATCTAAGTATACAAGATGATCTTCATTTTGGACTGTGGGAAGTGAAATCATTTGAAATTTGTTACCAAAGTCATGATGTGTATGTTTTCTCAATCAGATTTTATCCTGCCTTTTTGTAGGTGGGCTTTTTATTGGACAGTTATAGCTGCTATGTTTTGATATTATTTTTAATTTTACCTTAAATCAATTATAGGAAAAAAGTTTTGAACCTCTCCCACCCCTGCCCCCAGCTCCCAAATGAACCTTTAAGTTTTTGATAATTTTATATTTTCTGTCTTTCTAAAAATATTAAATCATAGAAAAAAAGAAATATAGGTCCCATGGTTTCCCTTACTTACAATAATTCATATATGTGTAGGATAATATCATCAGATGAACAGAATAGCTCAAAAGCTATGTACATATGACCATATAATATGCCAAGTGAAATGAACCCCAAGATATGGACACAAGAAGTTTCTCTTTGTTGTTGTTTTTGTAATGTATTATGTGATTTTGGGGTTTACTTTGTATATTCTTCCTCCTATAGTATATCCCTGTTGTCACTGTATTTGATTTGGGTACCTTGCATCTTATATATAGATTTATCTAATTTGGGAAGTGGAAGGAAAACACATTAGGTTTCTGCTTGTATCTAGTCCTGTGATTTTTATTCATTTGTAAAAAGTACATTTTATTTAAACAGATACCTCATAGTATATAATTATATGAAAATGGTATTACCACATACGTATAATATAAGCTATTTAAATTAGATTAAATATGTTCATCCACCAATATTTATCACTTCTTATTTTTTGTCTCTATATTTCTATCTCTGTCTACTTATTTCATTCTGCCTTTTTTTTTATGCTGGTACTGGGGCTTGAATTCAGATCCTGCCATTTTGAATTGAATTTTTGCTCAAGGCTAGAGCTCTACCACCTGACACACATCTATCATATGTTTATGGTACAAATGTTCAGAATCCTTTCAGGCTTCTAAATCTGGCTACAGAGGAGAAATGCTGAGCTGGGACAGTGACTGGAGCTGTGTCACCATTCTGGGCTCTGACCAGCTCCATCTTCTGGTCACAGATACAGAGGCACAGGCACACGTGTGCACATATTTGACACAGGGTAGATGTGAGAAAGAACTGAAAAGCATCAAAGCGTCCATTCCATCAGTGTGATAGGTGAAGGAAGACCTGAAGTTACAAAAAGTACAGTTGACTCCTCTAGTAGGTAACAGCCCAGAGAGAGGTATGAGGGGAGTGGCAGCTCCAACACAGACATGAGTCCCTTTAAAACTTACACAGAGGTTGGTAGGGCCACTTGCCAGTGGGCCAGATGTTGAGACCAATTTTCTTTTTAGTTAGGGCTTTTGACAGCCTGATCATGTCGGGCACAGGTTCTCAAGACTCAGGCCTCATTTAGTGAGTGATGCTTGCAGAAATGGCAGGCTAGAAGAAAACCCCAAAAGGATTCATTAAAATCCAGTTTCCAGGAGCATGCTTTTTAAAAAGTAGTGTAGGTCATTTTGTTTGAGAAGATTAAACTGTGCTAAGTCCCTAAGGACAAGTGCTGGCTCCCGCTGCCCTGGGGACGGTGCAGATAAGCAATAGTGGGTCTCCTTTGAGCCACTCTGCCCATTCTTCTTTCCCCAAGTCCCTACCCTGCTCATCTCTTACCATGGACTCCAGCTGGGAGAGTATATGAAAGTATGAATCATGGATTCAAGACTTATTGTGAATGATTTTCTCACCAAGAGATTGGATTCTGAAGGATTTCCTTCCAGGATTCCAGGCATTCTGACGGATTTTCAAGTGATTACTAGCATCCATCCTTTCCTTAGAGGACTGGCTATGGTAGTCAGCCTTTGATCTGTGATTCGAGGGATTACCATGCACATTTCATCCTGACACCCTCTCCGAAGAAGCACCTCCTCTTTCCTCAGCACCCTGAACCTCTTCATGTACCAAATGAATCCCAGGACACCAACTGTCATCTGGAAAGGTTTGACTTTTCTCTGTAGAGGATCTGTCTCTATTTCTTCATAATATGTAGGTGCCAGAGACAACTACATAGTTCAGAGACATAGAGTAACATGGTAGGTAGGCAGGATTTGGACTTCTCCTGAGACCACCTCTTTTCTCCTCTTTGAAATCTTGTCCAAATCTTGGCCCAAAACATGCCCAGATAATTAATGCCTTTCCTTTTAAAGACTTTTATTAGCATGTATTGCTAACACATTTGTGAAAGTACAACAATGAAACCTTTTGAAATTGATTTAAGATAAGAACAGGGGATGAGAGAGACATGAGGGGAGTGATCATAGATAGATAGATAGATAGATAGATAGATAGATAGATAGATAGATAGATAGATAGATAGATGTCACAGTGAAACCATATATCTTTATTTCTCTATCCATTCCTCTCTGATTTGATAAATGCTAGAGTACTTCAAGTCTTATGCTAATCAGAAACACGGCCAACAAGTAGTCTGGAACTTGTTTTTTGGTTTTCAATAAAAAAATCTTCCAGTTGATGTTTCTAAGGTTAGACTTAAAATGCTTATTTCATGAAGTAAGATAAAGGTCTCAAAACTCAACTAATTATGAGACAGTACTTTAAGACAGTATTTTTATGGCTTGCTCCTTGATCATAATACAGGGCATCATACATAGAGGCAGGGCAAACTTAAGTTATATATTTCTTTTTCCTGACCTTCATAGTGCTATTCTCTGCTTTTCTTAGTATACTGAAAAACTATGACTTAACCAGTTCTCATTACTCAGCTAGTAGCTTATCTGACACTTCCTGAAAAATCTCAATTATGTCATGATTGTCTGCATAAATAAATCCTCTGTATTGGATGATGCAGTTGTGTAGGGAATGTTTCAAATGTATCTAATACAGTGTAGGTTCTTAGTAGATTTTGACTGAGTAGATGACAGGAGATGAATAAAGGAGCCTTTTCATGTAACAATTTAATGATCCTACCACTAAAAGTTCCCAAAAATTATGTAAACTGGTCACAAATACAACAGATATAGTTAAACAAAGGAAATTTTGTTAAGGAATTTGGTTGCAAATAATCTTGATCTATTCCATAATGCCTCTTAACTATTCCATGTGACTGAATGGCCTGCATGCATAAAGAGCAGGTGGAGCAGTATTGCAACACAGAGATATTTACACACACAAACATGCATATACATACACACACACACAACACATATTGAGTGACCTTTATGCCTCTAACCTTCCTAAAGACTGTCATTACATTTGAGGTCAGCACAATGGCTCTCATCCTCCCCCCTGTTTCTATGATAAAGGAAATGAAACTATTATTCCTATTCAAGTATTGTGATCAATGCTAGATAATGATGTTACTTCGGGGCTTTTCTATAATCTCCCATTTTTGTAGTCTACTGCTTGTATTACATGCTGTAAAACAACTTGCATGCATCCACCAATCCCATCTATTTCTTATTTCTATTTCTTACCCATCCTAAGTATTTTAGTGTTCATTTCAAGTAGGCAAATACCTTTTGTGGAATTCACTTCTAAAAAATTTATCTCCCCCATCTATCCAATTCATCCCAGAATGATTTTCCCTCCAGCAGATTAGCATGATGTCCATGAAGGAGAGGAGCTTATCAGAAGACTACTGAGATAAAGTGGTCCAACACCTAGAGATTGTTCTGAAAAGGAAGCTAACAATAACCTTGAGATGAGAAAGTAAAGTCAGACATCCTTTCAAAGAAGAAATGTCAAAGGATATTTCATGAAAAACTTGAAAAATGACTTGTAATCCCAAATAGATTTTAAACATAAAACCAGTTAGCTTTTTACTCTATGATATTTTCCTTATACATATGACTTGCTGATTTGTAGAAAGGAAATTATTAATGGTTACCAATTCTGACCAGGTCTATCACACATATAGCTGGTGGGTTAAAATAACTCATTAAGAACATTCAGAAATTCAGAAAGCAGAGAAGAAATATAGAGAAGAAAATGGTATTTCTGAGGATTCTTAGATTCTTCTTGGCAACCTCATGTATACTGGGAGCATCTACCAACCAACCAAACCCCCTTCCCAAGACTTCCACTATAAACTTCCTATTTTTAAGTAATTAAGTACTCACACAGAATGGAGCTCTGGAACTCTACCTTGGGAAGTAGCTTCATCTTGGTGGGCATTCTGAATGACAGTGGGTTTCCTGAACTGCTCTGTGCCACAATCACAGTGCTGTACATACTGGCCCTGACCAGCAACGGGCTGCTGCTCCTGCTCATCACAATGGACGTGAGGCTCCACGTGCCCGTGTACCTCCTGCTTAGGCAGCTCTCTCTCATTGATCTCCTTTTCACAACAGTTGTCACACCCAAGACCATCATGGATTTTCTCCTTGGAGATAACACCATCTCCTTTGGAGGCTGTGCCCTTCAGATGTTCCTGGCACTGACACTTGGTGGAGCAGAGGACCTGCTTCTAGCCTTTATGGCCTATGACAGGTATGTGGCCATTTGTCATCCTTTCAAGTATATGATCTTCATGAGGCCAAGGATCTGCAGGCTCATGGTGACCACATCATGGGTCTTGGCATCACTGAGTGCACTAGGACATACCATCTACACCATGCATTTTCCCTTCTGCATGTCCTTGGAAATCAGGCACCTGCTCTGTGAGATCCCCCCTCTGCTGAAGTTGGCCTGTGCAGACACCTCCACCTATGAACTCTTGGTGTATGTGACAGGGGTGACTTTCCTCTTGCTCCCCCTTTCTGCCATTGTTACTTCCTATACACTCATTCTCTTCACTGTGCTCTGCATGCCTTCCAATGAGGGGAGGAAGAAAGCCCTTGTCACCTGCTCCTCCCACCTGACTGTGGTTGGGATGTTTTACGGGGCTGCCACGTTCATGTATGTCCTGCCCAGTTCCTTCCATAATCCCAGACAAGACAACATCATCTCTGTGTTCTACACAATTGTCACTCCAGCCCTGAACCCCCTCATCTACAGTTTGAGAAATAAGGAGGTCAAGGGGGCCTTGAGGAGGGTTGTGGAGAAATATATGCTGTCAGCACAATCCACTATTTAGGGAGGATTCTTGGCTTGCTTCTCACTATTCTTTTTAATCACATGCTATGGTAGCCATTCTTTAATATGATACAACAACAACAAAGCACTCAAAAGACAACAAAACTCCTGAGAGGAATCAACCTGTTTCAAACTCATATGTTATGTTTATTCTTCAGAATTAATACTATAAAGGAACTGAGTTTCAAAGAACTAGTATTTTTTTTTCATTGAGTGATCATCATCCTCCTTCCCTGGTGTCTTGGCAGTGTCTTGTTCATGCTACAATATGTGTGTGTGTGTGTGTGTGTGTGTGTGTTTATATATATGTGTGTGTGTGTGTGTATATATATATACATATATATATATATATATATACACATATATCACACCTGTAATCTTAACTAGTCAGGAGGCTGAGTTCTGAGGATTGCAGTTCAAAGCCAGTCTGGGCAGGAAAGGCTGTGAGACTCTTATCTCCAATAAACCACTCAGAAAACTGATAGTGGCCCTGTGACTCAAGTGGTAGAGCGCTTGCCTTGAGCTGAAGAGCTGAGGGACAGTGCCCAGGCTCAGAGTTCAAGCCCCATGACCAACAAATTAAAAAACTAATCCACACAGTTTAGGTGTCCGAGGACTGGCATTATGTTCAAGTCTCAGAAAGATTGACTCCTGAAATGAAATGTAAGAACAAGTAAGAGTGATATTTTAGTGAAGTGTGTAGACAAGGCCCAAGTTTATTATCTTTTTAGTGATTAAAAACTGATTATTCACAGAAAAATACATCAAAAATCCTATAGTTCTTAATTTCTTAGTAATTAAATATAATAATCCTCATATTTCAACAAGGAAATTCATGTATATAATATATATACACTACACACACACTATATAGTATATGTATGGAAATTCTCATGTACAATTAGATACATTTGTGACTCTTCACAATACTTAAGCCATAAAGTCATGATCAGAATAAAACTAAAGAAAACTATAATGGCAACCAAGTGCCAATTGCTAATGCTTGTAATCCAAGCTACCAGGAATATCACAGATTCAGGCCAGGTTGGCAGGAATGTTTACAAGACCCTTTCTTAAAAACAATTAGCATGAACAAATGGGGTTAGGGCATAATTCAAGTAATAGAGCAAGTGCAATGTCTCAGAAATTTGCACCACTGAGTTTAAAAGCCAGTACTACCAAAACAAAAGTAACAAAACAACAATAACAAAATCCTCAGAAGGCAACAGTGAGAAGGGCCTGAGAGGGGAGGAAGAAATCAGCCTCCTGCAAACTACATGGTATGCTCATTTTTTCAAAGAGTATGAAGTAAAGGATTCCAGATGCCAAGAATAATATTTTTCATGTTGGACATAAAGGCATACGTTGTTTTCTACTCACAGGTAGAGCTTCTACTCATCTGTAGGTAATGAACTAGTAACTTAAACATCCAAACCACTTGGAACTTCAAAGGGAGGAATAGGAAAAAGAGGATTGTCTTTTTTATGCATTTAAGGGACTCAAGAATATTCTAAAATTTCAAGCCAAATGATTCCAATCTCTGTAAAAAATGGAACAGGAAAAAAATCATAAAGGGCATTGGTGTTCCCATCGATCATGATTTTCTGCTTGTTCTCTGAAAGGCAGTATCCATGAGAGCTGGAAGGATTCTCTAATAAAATAAGATTGAAATGATGTTAGAGATAGGACTGGCGCACAGTGTTCAGACCTAAATCTCAGCTCAGTACCCTAAGGGTGAATTCCTCATTCTGTGAGCACGCCACACAGTGAATCTCCTATCTCTTCCCTTTGCCACCATTCATCTCTTTATTTTTTATTAATAAGTATTTTATTGTGAAAATACTGTACAGAGGTGTTACAATTACATGGGCAAGATAATGAGTACATTTCTTATCAAGAATTGTAGCCTCCTCCTTTGTTTCTCCTTCCATCCCTTCCCATCCCTCCCCCCAAGGTTGTAAAGTTCGTTTTTGGACATAACATCTTGTACATCTCATTGTTGCAATGGGACCACCTGTATCCCTATTTAAACAACTGGTTTTTTCCCTTCCCCTCCACAAATTATACCAACATCAAATACAATGAAACTGGGTTATACTGTGGGGGAGGGACATACAAAGCAACAAAGAAATCATCTTATAAATATGTTAGAAACAATAGCAAGAAAGAAAAACCATTTGAGTCCTTATCTTGGGGTTCATTTTGCCTAACACCAACTTGTCTGACCATTGTTTGGGATTAGTTTTGGACTCTGGCATCTGGAAACCTGAAGTTGGGATCGTGGCCTAGAAATCTTGCTATGTTCTTATAACTATTTTTATTTCTAGGATGGAGACCTTATTTTCAATACCAGCTGGGTGTCAGCTGGGTGTCCTCTGGCCACGTTTCAGCTAACTAAACAGGTTATAGCTACAGTCTTATGGCTACGAAAAGGTTTACACACTGCATGTCCTCAGTGTGCATTAGTTTCTGGCAAAAAAGGAACAATCTGATGGCTCTTTAATTCTATTTGGTTAAAATTAAGATTGATATGTTGAAAATCAAATAAAAGTGATACTGATAAATACCCCAGGACATAGTAGGGATATCTGAGGACCTATACATTTGAATCAGAAATGAGTTGAAAATATGTAAACTGTCTAAATCAACGTGAATTATACTTTGTTTAACAAAAACTGTTCTTCACTTAACTCTTCCAATATCAAAATAAATTCTTTATTGGGAAAAGACAAATAAATTATCTCAGACCTGCTTTCTAATAGTCCATACACAGTACTCTGCATTGAACAAAAAGAAGTTACAAAGAATAAAATAAATTAAGAATAAGAGTAATTAGGCAAGAGAAGAGAAAGGGAGAGAAAAAGAACATGAGCTATGTGACAAAATGAAATGGAGATGGAAATGCAGAGATAACAATAAATAACAGAACAAACAGGAAATCTAATATTATCAGGCATTATCTATAATATTAGACAGCAGGTCCCCCAACAACAAACTCTCAAAGAAACAACTGCCCAACAAATAAGTGGGCTAAAGACTTAAAGAGAAAGTTCTCTGAAGAGGAAAGAAGGATGGCCAATAGACACATGAAGAAATGCTCAACCTCCCTAGCCATAAAAGAAATACAAATCAAAACAACATTGAGATATCACCTCACTCCAGTTAGAATGGCAAAAATCAAGAACTCTAACAACAACAGATGCTGGAGGGGATGTGGACAGAAAGGAACCTTACTTCATTGTTGGTGGGAATGTAAACTTGTTCAACCACTTTGGAAAGCAGTATGGAGGTTCCTCAAAAGACTTCACATAGAACTCCCCTATGACCCAGCAATCCCACTTTTGGGCATTTACCCAAATGTACACAAACAAGACCACACTAAAGCTACCAGCACAACAATGTTTATTGCAGCATTATTTACCATAGCTAAGATATGGAACCAACCCAGATGCTCCTCAGTAGATGAATGGATCAAGAAAATGTGGTATATATACACAATGGCATTTGTTAGGAAATGGAAAAACTTGGAAAAAATTATATTAAGTGAAGTAAGCCAGGCCCAAAGAAACATAGGTCCCATGGCTTCCCTTATTTGCAATAACTAGTATATGTCAGAGACAAGCAGAAAAAAGGTCACATAAGTTGATGTTAGGTTAAATGAACCCCAAGATAAGTATTCAAATGTTTTTTTTTCTTTCTTGCGATTGTTTCTAACATATTTATATGATGATTTCTTTGTCCCCCATGGTATAACTCGTGCTTTCACTGTATTTGATGTTGGTATAATTTATGGAGGGGAAGGGAAAAAACAATTTGTTTAAATAGTGCTACAGGTGGACCTATTACAACAATGAGATGTACAAGTTGTTATGTCAAAAAACGAACTTTACAACTTTGGTGGGGGGGGGACAGTGGGAGGGTGGGGGGAAATGGGAAGGGATAGGAAGGGGAAATAAAGGAGGAGGCAACAATGCTTGATAAAAAATGTACTCATTATCTTGCCCATGTAATTGTAACTCTTCTGTATGGTATTTTCACAATAAAAAAATATTAGACAGCAGGTGAGAAAATTCCATCACATCAATACAGACTTCTGAAAAGAAAAAATGTTTTCTGAAAATTAAGATGATGAAATTTGTACATTAAAGATATCTATGTCAGATGTGCTTAAAAGCTGCTTTGTTGGGCTACTACGTAAGTAGTAGCAGGATAAAAGACAGATACCTCAGACTCCTCCCATTTTTATCTATATCCTTTATCCTGAGCCATTTTCTCTTGTGTCATCTTGTAGCCATCTAGGATTCCAGGAAGGACCAGCCTTAATATTATAACAAAGGTAGCCCTGCCCAATTCTAAGACAATGGACCATCTCTGGACCACTTTCTGGCTATCTCTCATTACTCCTCAACAAACCTGGGACTTGGGACACATTATGAGTGTGAGTGTGTGTGTGTGTGTGTGTGTGTGTGTGTGTGTGTGTGTGTGCCAGTCCTGAGGCTTGAGCCTGAGTACTGGTCTTGGCCTTTTTACCACTTGAACCATAGCTCCAATTTCAGCTTTTTTTTTTGAGGGTTCAAACCCCAATCCTCAGATTTCAGCCTCCTGAGTAGCTAGGATTGCAGGCATGAGCTG
This sequence comes from Dipodomys ordii, assembly GCF_000151885.1. NCBI lineage: Eukaryota > Metazoa > Chordata > Mammalia > Rodentia > Heteromyidae > Dipodomys > Dipodomys ordii. The sequence continues at coordinate 80,252 of NW_012267634.1, read as the reverse complement.
CCAGCTCTCCAGTTTCATGTAAGGCACAGGTCTACACTGACAAACATGGCTCAAGCTACACTAAAGTTCTGTATTCCCCTACAGCCATATAATACCTGTCCTTTCACTGTGCTTGACTCAACAAATAGGACAAGTGGCCAGATCTAACATGTAGAAGCCCTGGAATTTCAGTGTGGGGTCTGAAAAATCCTGCTCCACTTTAAAATAAAAACCAAACTATTAGATTCAAAGAAAGAGAGGATTAGCAAACAATATAGACACAGAGGAAATATCAAAAATAAAGGATGCAATGAAAACAAAATGAGGAATGAATCTTTTAAGAAGAGCAAAAGTATTCATGAAGCCCCAGAGGGAGAAATAGACAAAACAAGATACAAGACATATTTGAAGAGGGAATCATTGAGAATTTTCAAAACTGATGAAAGACATCAGGCTTCATATCCATTAAGCACAATAACGCTAAATTCAGTGATGACCTTGTAAATTGAAATCTTGCCACTTGTCTTCTCATAACAACAAACTGCACAGAGCGCAGCTATTTGTTATAATTTAAATGCAGAACATGAGGAAACTTTCAATTGCCTGGATGAAAGAGACAACAAAGCCCAGAAAGCTATTTCTTCTACTCTCTTCTACTCCTCATATAAATCCTCTCAGAAATCAGGAACAGCCCTAGAAAAACTGAGTTCAAAAAAAGAGGGAGAATCTAGGGGAAATCCCCAGCTCATCAGAAAGAGAAGTTCTTTTGTGTGCAAGCACTAAAAATGCAATCTAAAAAATCCAAACTCTGACTAAAGGGAGGGCATTAATGATGTGTGTGATTCAAGAGACAGATGGTCTTGAAAAGACATGGTAAGTTTAAGAGGAAGGGAAGGACAGGAGGCTGAAGAAGCAGAATGGAAAAATTGAAATTTCTGAAAGAAAAAAGAGAACTAAATTCAAAGGACACAATCTGTTACCACTCCTCTTAAAACAAGAAGTTATGACTTTTGTCTTCTTATTTTCGGTGCCATTTGCTCCTCCCTCTAGCAAAGAAATAGATGAAAAGGAATTTTTAAGTAAATAAAAGAAATGTTTAGCTTCTTCACCCTTCACTTTAAGCTTTTCAATAAGCCTGTTTATACAATTCCAAGTGAGTTTTTAATGAGTAAATATGATGATTTTGCTTTTTTTATTCTTGATATTAGCTATCTATAGGCAACTGTAATGGAGGTGAGAAACCTTTTCATCATCACATCCTTTCTCACCTTCTCTTACGCTTGTCTTCCTTCTGATAGCATCTCCTCTCTTTTTGCTCTACCACCTTCTTTCTTTTGTTCATGATCTCCATCACTTTTAGACCTCACACATTCTCTCTGCATGGCCTTATCTATGCTGAATTCAGTCATCAACTAGTTGTTGATGGCTCCTAAAGCTATAGAAACTTCTGAGGGTTTTGTTTTCAAAATTCCAGTTTACCTATGAATCTTCCTACTGATCTTTGGTGACAATTTCCTAACATACCTCATAGGAAAAAAAATGATATGTCAGCTCTTAAGACAGAGAGTGGTATGCATTTGAGTTCTCTGAATTCATAAACAGTTTATGTTGCATAAATCATTTTAATTCCACTAAGACTCATTTTCTATACTCAGAGAATGAAGCTAGTATTGTCTAATTTCTTTCTTTTGCCAAAAGTAGATTCATAATTTATATAAAATCAAGATAGTATATTGAACAAGATAACTTTTAGTTTCTAGACTTTTAATAAGTAGATATTCCTTATTGTACATAAATGGGTAAATACCATTGAATTGAAGTCATCACACTTGCTGAACAAGCACTCTATTGCTTCAGCCACAACTCCAGTCCATTTGCTCTTAGTTTTGTTTTCAAATAGGTTTTCATGTTAACTTTGCCTAAGGCCTCAAACTGTTATCCTCCTGCTTCTGAGTCCTGAGTAACTGGGATTACAGACATGTGCCACTCTGCCTGGCTCACACTGGCCAATTGAAACAGTTCTGAGATTTTAATCATGTTAGCATGTTCTCCTCCATCTCAGGAGAAGCTTCGTCTCCAGCTCCAGAATCTTAATAAAGGATGACTTTTTCCTTAAAGTAACTGACACAGGGATGTTTGGAACAGGCAGCTGCAACTCCAAACAGCTTTCCTAATAAGGTCCTGCTCTGGCCAGCTGTAACTCTACAGAGTTTCAATTGCCTGAATGAAAGAGACAACAAAGCCCAGAAAGCTATTTCTTCTACTCTCTTCTACTCCTGATATAAATCTTCTCAGAAATCAGGAACAGCCCTAGAAAAACTGAGTTCAAAAAAAGAGGGAGAATCTAAGGGAAATCCCCAGATCATTAGAAAGAGAAGTTCTTTTGTGTGTAAGCACTAAAAACGCAATCTAAAAAATCCAAGCTCTGACTAAAGGTAGGGCATTAATGATGTGTGTGATTCAAGTACAGAGGCAATCATAAATCTTAGCTCATGACTCATATACTCCCTACCGCCAAGAAAAATTCCCCAATTCTAGTCCCTGACCCAATACATACCCCCTTATACAAAAACAGGCTGCTACTTTCTATCCCCCTGTGGCAATAAACTCATTTTGCTGTTTTTGTGTGTCCGCCTGGTTTTCTCAGCTGGTGCTTCCAACTCATATTCCAAATCTCTCTCTTATCCTCTGTTCCTAGTACCACCAACCTACTTTCAGCACAAAAACATCTTTTTATGTTACCCCTATTATGTTACTGTCTCCTCTACTGCTTCATCCAGCTTATTCACATACAAAGAAATCGTCTTTTGAAAATACTGATGTTTGTGTTGTATTTTGTGCTGACACTAAGTGCTGAACTCAGTCTCACCCTCTCACTAAGTGTTTTCACTCACTTCTGGCACTCTACCATTTGAGCCACACTTCCATTTTTGGCATTTTCCTGATTAATTGGCCTCTCACCAGTTTATCTGCCTGAGCTAGCCTTAAAATACAACTCTCAGACAGTCTCCTGAGTATGTAGGATAACAGGCATCAGCCACCAGTACCCACTAGATCTCTAAAATAGTCAAGGTTCCATTCTCATTCTTGTTGTTTCCCTGTGTTCATCTACACTCTCCTCAAAATCCATCCGTGTATCTGCTACTTTGGTTCTTCTGGGTGAAGGAAGAGGTGAGGACTCGGCATCTCAATTCAGTCATTTTGTCCTCTTCCCTAGAGTTCTTCAATAGGGATTCAGGTTAAGGAACAGAGGCAAAGCCCTGCCAATTACAGTTAGTGCTTCCCTGAGAGGCAGAGAGAGCAGCACACATGAGTTAGGATCTGGAACTTAAGTTAAGAAGCTGACAGGAAATAAGATAAACATGAATGTCTGAAAATACAGCTTGCCAAGTACCTACCCACATTCTCAATGGAAAAAAAAAAGCAAGCATTTCCGAGAATTGGGAGTGAGACTAGGAAATAAAACTAAAAGTCTGTGTTCAGTTTAAGGGGTGGACCTGAGGTACAGGCGCCTGCTTCATGGTGGAAAAGGAACTTTATTCAGTTAGTAAATGTATATGTCTACTGACATCTCACCATGCATAGGCAATGCCTCTGATTGGAACAAAATTTCATAGGTGTCAGGCACAGACTCTATTATTTGTGGATTTACAGTGTAGAAGCAAAGAACCCACAAGCACTATACAAGGCTCAGCACATGATTACCAAAAAGAAACTCCCATCATATCGTGCTACTGTTCACTAGAACAAACTGACAGAGATTAAGTAGGATAACAGGAATACAAATGTACTTGCTTATAACATGGAGAAAAAATGTAGTATGGGGGTTAATGCTGGGATTAAGAGAAGTACTCGTTTCACAGTGTGCACAGTTATAAATGTCTATGCTACAGGGATAGAGAAGGTGGGGCAAGTTCACAGTTTTCAGGACTTATTACCAGGGCCACAAATGGTATTGGCCAGTGTCTGTCTGGAATCTGAATGAGCCTACAGGATATCTGAGCTCATTTTTCAGAGAATAGGATTTTAGAATGTGGATGGAAAGTTTTTTTCTTCACTCTTTTAACCTGGTTTAAGAGTAAAGGAAATTCCAAGGAAATATTTTCTCTTTACATCAAATAGCTTTAAAAAAAAGAAGTTTGTCCATCAAGTATCTGAGGATCACCATTCAAAGTCAGCACAGGCAGAAAAGTCTGTGAGACTCTTATTGCCAATTACACAGCAAAAAGTCTTAAGTGGAGCTGTGGCTCAAATGGTAAAGCATTAGCAAAGGATCTCAGGAACAGTCCCTGAGTTCAAACCCCAAGATCCACAAAAATAAACTAATAAATGAGCCACATTTGAGAGCTACTATTCTCTGAGCCCAAACAAATATAAGACAATGCCCCAGTCATAGAAAACAATTCAGAAATTCAACATTACAGCTGGAAAGACCCTCCTTTATGTCTCTTTTTCAGACAGACTTCATCATTAAAGTCAATTCTGTGCTAAGGTGCAAAAAATGTACTTCCACATGGACATTAATCCATTCATTCCAAGTGATTAAACTACATCCTCTCAGTTTATCTCTATGACTGAGATTAATGTAAGTAACGCTACTGACACATACAATTTTGTCTACCTTAGCTGCTTTTTATGGCTCATTTGCCTTTCTCCCATCCCATATTTAAATGCACATATGGTAGGGGAGTTTTAAATTTACTAATTTCCTTCAAAGTTTTGATCATTTTAGTCTATGAAATGAACTTCCAAGCTACACACTAAGAAGAAGGAAAACAAGTTTATGAACCTGCAAAAGCATGAATACAATAAACAAGCTTTGAGACTCAAAGAGGAGCAGTATGGATAAACTATACAGACAGCTAAACAAAGGGCAAGGCCTTACTCTTCCAGAGGAAATGAAGAAAGCACAGGCTCTGGAAGGTTGATAGAGGGGATACACAGTGAACAAAAGCTTCCTTGTTTTACAGAGAAAGTTTCCCAGGTAGCAGCCACCCAAGGTAATCTCTGTCTGAGCCAAGTGTCAGACTTCCAATCTCTTTTTCCCATGAAAAGGCTTTTCTAGTTAAGAAGAAGTATCAGATAGACAGAGGCTCTAACTTTATCTGTTGCTTATAATGTGTTTATATGTTTGTATGTATATATACACATATAAACACATACCTATGTATATATATAAATATAACAAGTATATATGCCCATACATACATATATGTGTGGATGTATCTATATACCTAAGATAAATAATAGATAGATAGATAGGTAGATAGATCTGTCTACAGGTATGTGTGCGTATTATAACAGACATTTTATTAGAGCCTGAAAAAGTCTGAGATTCTTCAGTTTCTCTCAATACTGAAGTCAAATATGGCAAAGAAATATCTGGAATGAGAAATTTTTATCAGCTTCACCTGGAAATTGGGTCCCAGCCTCAAACTTATAATCTGACTGATTTTAAAATTCTTGCTCATTTGGGGCACCAGTAGCTCACCCCTGTAATACTGGCTACTCAGGTGGTTGAGATCTGAGGATTGCAGTTCAAAGCCAGCAAGGGCAGAACACTCCCCTTGAGACTCTTATCTCCAATTAATCACTCAAAATCTGGAAGTGACAATGTGGCTTAAGTGGTAGAGTGCTAGCCTTGAGCACAAAGAGACTCAGAGACACCACCCAGGCCACAAGCTTAAGCCAAACAACTGCTAAAATAAAATCCTGCTCATTAGAAAATATCTATGGCCCCACTATAAGATAGGAGGCAGGAAAATATGGAATAGTAATGTCTGCCTATTGTTGAGAAGTAGTATGACAAGTGTGAAAATAGTGATTTGCAAAAAGATGACTGACTTGTCTGCTTTGTCATACAAAGAGGCATTGCCTGAGGAACCTGTTTCTCTACCTTCTCTTATTCTTCTAAGTGTAATTCTTTAGAAAGGCAAAGTTCAACGAAATAAACACCAAGAAATGGGTACTTCAAATGGATGAGTTAGGGTCAAGTGAAGAGAGGTAGACAAATGAAGAGAAGAAGATGCAGCCAGAATGGAGTCCAGATTTCAATATAAAATCAACAAAATTAAGGAAAATTAGGAGAGGGGTTGGGAGGGATGGGTGGGAATGTTGAAAGGGGTGATATTAATGAAGATGCATTGTATTCATAAATTGCTTTGTTGAATGGCAGCTCCTTTGTGCAAGAAAGAAAGAAAGGAAGGAAAGAAGGAAGGAAGGAAGGAAGGAAGGGAGGAAGGAAGGAAGGAAGGAAGAAGCATAGAAGGAAGGAAGGATGGAAGGAAGGAGAGAAAAAAATCAAGTAAGCAGGCAGGCAGTCTTTGGAACTTTGGAAAAGAAATTGAGGAAACATAAAATTGTTTTCTTTGGATAAGGATTTGAGGGGTAAGAATTGTCTGAAATGTGTCTTTCAAAATAGCAACAGGAGAAATTAAGATAAGTAGCAGAAGGTATGAGCATAACACAATTTTAATAAGCTACAACTTATAATTTTATAATTAGATTGTCTGGGATTTTAAGATGGATCTAAAGATTTTTCCTAAGGTCAAGATTAATACATTATAATTTATTATAATGAATTAATTATTAATATATACACCCTTGATGTCAATGAGCTCAGTGTGTCTTCCCTGAAGCACTTACACTCTGTTACACTGTGTCTCTGCATTTCTGCTTGCTTGCTGACCCAATTTTTCTTGCCATTGTGACTCATCCAAAAACCTTTATTCTGCAGTCAAAGTCAAGAACCCAAAGTGGAAGGTCTCTACATCCACAGCAAAACTTCACAAGCCATCACTTGGAACCAGTTACAACACCACTAATCAAAAGACAACACTTACTAGAAGACCATGTATCAGGGAACTTCTGTCCTCTTCCTCCCTGTAGGGGAAGATAGGATGTGCCTGGAGACTTGTGACACTTGTCAGCTTTGCTGTCTGAACACAGTTGTCACGGGTACTTTCCTTTCAGTGAATCCCACGACAGCTGATGCAGCACTCAGAGCCCTTCTCAGACATAATCCAGTTCTGTGTGCTTCCTTCTCATGTAGTCCCCAGGAGGTCCCCCTTTCTTTGCTCTCTGCTTTGCATTACCATCCACTATTCTCTTGGAGGTTCTTATCTCAACAAAATGACTTGTGCAGTAGAAACAGCTGAAAGGAAATAAAAACATATACATGGCCCATTAAGTAAGATTATTAAAGAAGCTGAGAGAATAATATAATGGAGTTTTCTATATCTTCTAAGGTATCAAAATAACAATAATTCTGGACTGCAATTTCTAGTAGGCAAATGTGGCCTTAGCCTCATGTTGGATGGAAAGTTAACAGGTGAATCTTCTTGTAAAATCATGTGGTATATATATGTTTATGGAGGATTCTGGGAATGGATTTGATCTAGTACAGTGTGTGTGTGTGTGTGTGTGTGTGTGTGTGTGTGTGTGTGGGTGTGTGGTGTGGTGTGTTTGTGATACTGGGATTTTGGCATCACACTTTCTAGTAAAAGGCTCTTGCCCCATGTTCATTCTTTTTTACTTTATTATTTTTCAAGTTGGGTTTGGAGTTTGCATGCAGAAATCATCTCAAGCCATAGTCCTCCTAAATTGAGCCTCATACTCAGCTAGAATCTCACATACATGTCAACATAACTGGATTGTTGCTTGAGATGACTGAGAATCTATCAGATATTTTCTTTTCTGTAAGCTAAACATACCGTTTTTTCTTTATTCATTGCCAAATATCAGATATTTGATTATTGAACAATTATAACATGTAAAGCAAAAACACTAAACAAAAGAGTATCCCAAGATAAAGGTACTTGCCCCAAAGTATACCAGTGATTGCCTAGAATTTTCTGACATTGACCTTAGCATACCATAACACCAAAATAATAGTTTGGATAATGACAATAATATGAATAAAAATAAACATACCTGCTAGCAAAATACAAAGAGATAGTAAATAAAAAATACTTTGAAAGGTCACAAGTATTATGCAAAATTTCAAAGCTAACAAATCTCTGTTTTTCTCATTGGCAGATGAACAATAAATTGTTTTCATTCCATCAATTCTTCCTTGCTTGTATTTTTATCTTTCATTTTTCTTCTGAGACAAGTAAAATGTGGTTGATGTAAACATTTGTCAATTGTCTTCTTTTGGCTAAGTCATTAATAAATACTTGTTTTTCTACCTGTTTTGAAGCAATCACATTAAATAACCTGATAAGAAGAAACAAACTCACAAAGCTTCTTGCATCTTGTTGGCTATTTTTTTAAGTAACCACTGAAGGAGGGTTATAGATTTGATGGCAAGAATGCCTTCAAGTAATTGCACCTATCAAATAATAAAGGACATAAGGTATTTATGGGTGATTATATTTTTAATTTAAATTGTATCGTAAGTGATGTACAGAGGGGTTACAGTTGCGTAAGTAAGAAAATGAGTATATTTCTTCTTGAACAGTGTTACCCCCTCTCTCATTTCCTCCCACTCCCTTCATCTCTTCAAGTCACAAAGCTCTTTTCCAACATAGTGTCTAATGAGTATCACTGTTGAATTGGTTCATCCTTTTTCCCACTGTTTCTGTGATTCCTCTTACCTTCTCCAAATCAGATATACTAATATACACGACAAAGGGAAAAGAAATCAAGAATATTGACAACAAGGAATAAACCAAAAGAGATAAAAGAAAGAACAAAACTTTAAATGGTACAACAAAAAAACCCTCTTCTTTCCATTTCTTGAAGTTCATTTCCATAAGCATCATTTTATATGGTCTTATGCATAGCATGTCACAACTGAGCCATTGTGATCCTCTCCTAAGAATATCCTCTTTTGTTCTCAGTATTCAAATACTTTAGAGTACTGTTTAAGTACTGTTAAGTTAATCCACTGGATTAACTGGTAGATTATTAGACATATTCTAGTTTTTATAAATGAGGGGAACTATGTAGCCTATGTTTCTTATTTCATGAGTATAATTTTTTTCCAGGTCTTTCCATTTCCTTATGAATGGGGCAATGTCATTCTTTCTGATGGAAACATAGCATTCTATTGTGTATAAATACCACATTTTCTTGATTCATTCATCCTCTGAGAAGCATCTGAGTTGATTTCCATATTTTAGCTATGGTAAATAATGCTACAGTGAACATGTTTTTTCTGCTGGTGTTAGTGTGGGCTGGTTTGTGTTCACTTGGGTAAAACTGAAATTAGATCCATATATGTCACCCTACACCAGAATCAATTCCAAATGGATCAAAGGCCTCAGTATAAGACCAGATACCCTGAAAATATTACAGGAAAACCCATGACCAGAAAAGCCCATTTTTAGGAGACTAATACAATCTCCGTTAATCAGATCTCCTTTCAGGCCAAGATCAGTTTGTAAGATATTTTCCCCAGAGCTGTGTGCAAATCGTGATTTCAAGGTTCAGAAGGTGGCTGACTGCAGCAGCCTAAGGTGAGATGAGAGGCTTCCGGTTACCAATTAATTCAGTGCTTAGTATTAGCTCCTGGCTCTTGATCCCTACTCCTTAAATTTTCACATATCGTTTTAGTGATTAGCATATTGCATAGCAAACATAATGAATCTCATTCAGTAACCACAATAAAATTAAAATTATTAACATGGGAATCAAAGATTGAAAGGATTCTGGATCAGAGAGCTAAAAATGGAGAAAAGGTCTCTTGAGTCCACACTTATGAAAATAGTGATCTCTTAACTGGACAAATCCACAAAAATTCTCATATCTGTAGACCCTGGCTATGAAAAAAAGAACACCTGACAATTTGCTCAGAAATTGATGCTTTCTGAAGTTAATAAGGTAGAGGTACAAGCAGCTGCTGAACCAGCAAATATTCAAGGCTCCAAAGGAAAAGGAAAAACTCCTACCTCCCCTAACAAGTAAAGCCCTGTCAGTTGCAGCTAGCTTAGCTTTTAAAGAAAGGAAGTAGAGCCCACAGACTAAGAAACTCTTGCTATTCTGACTGGGTTGTGGCACACTTGCTTCTTCTTCCTCTCCTTTATTTCTCTGGTGGTAAGCCTTGTTGATTCTGGATGAGGTTCACAGAATTCTTCATGTTCTGTTAACATGAAGATATATCATTTCAACTAACCTTGAGCCTACTTGACTCTCAGACTTAAAGACATTCATCCCTAGGCCTTTACATCTTAAAAAATGAGTTGGAGCCAGGCCCTGGAGACTCATGCCTTTAATTCTAGCTACTCAGAAGGCTAAAATCTGAGGATCACGGTTTGAAGGCAATTTGGGCATGAAAGCCTGTGAGACTCTTATCTCCAATGAAGTACAAAAACAGCCAGAGATAGAAGTAGAGCTGTTACTCAAGTGGTAGAGGACCAGTCTTTAGCAAAATAAAATAAAACCCAGAGACAGGACCTAAGCCTTGAGTTCAACTCCCTAGACTTGCAGAAAAAAAAAAAGAAAAGAAAGAGTTGGAGATAAATGTATTAAGTACACAAGATCTGAGTTAAAGCCAGGGCGAGGAAGGTAAAATTCATTTGTATCAACATGCCAGGCTTTTCACAAATAAAGCTTAAACTATTAAAGTTGGAGGGAAAAAAACAAGGTTTAAAATAACTTCAGGACATATTTATCAATCTGGTTTTATAAGCATTTCTGAGAATTTTGTGCTACTGAGAAATGAAACTGAAAGTCTGTATTCAATAACAGGAATCGGCCTGAATGCAGGAAATGACTGCAGAGTGAAAGCAGGTTTTTTCCTCCTTCATTAACTCATACACTTTCTGAGATCCCATCATGTTCAGGTAACGTGCTCTCACTTTGACAAATGCTCAGGTGTGTCAGACACAGACTCTATGATTTATGTACTCATAGCAATAATAGTCCAAGAACTTGTAAGGATAAGGAGAAAGGTCCTTCAGATCCATCAAGCATCATTAAGATAAACTAATAAAGATTAAACAGGAAGAAACAATGTATACACATTTGTTAATATACAAACTTGATAAAACAGAGCATGGGAAAAATAATAGATATATCCATTGGGTAAATGAAAAACTGACATATTTATACCTATAGAGGTTGGAGAGGTAATAGATACTTTTATGTGTTTATAAACAACTATATATGAATAATGACTAAATGAATGATATCAAATACTGTCTCTTTCGGATTTATATTACCCAAGAAACAGAATCTTGCAAGGAAAGACTATCCAGATAACCTTCTATTCCTAAGTCTTCTTTTCTGAGAAAAATACTGGGATTTCAACATGTGAATAGAACACAATTTTGCTCAGTTTCAGTAGCCGTGTCTAAATGCAGTTAAGAGGAATACCACAGAGACCATCTCCTTTCACATTAAATTGCTGACTATATAAAAAATCATATTCAGAGAATATCATTCTCTAAACTCCAGTAATTCTAAGATCTCAGAGGCTCAAATTCAATCTTTAAAGTTTCACAGCTGGAGAGATCATCTTGGATGCTTCATCCTTATAGACTTGAACTTCAAAGTCAATTGTGCCCTACCAAGATAGAATTCACATGTAAACATCCACTTCAGACCAAACAATAGAGGAGATAAACATACATTATCTCATTTTATCCTCATGACCGTTAATGAGGAAAGACAGCACTAATGCCAAAAAAAAAAATGCTCATACAAAGTTTACTTGTTTCTCATTGTTTCAATTGTTCTTCTCATACCAAAGCCTTAAGGATATATAAAAAGTTTCAAGAAGTTTGAATTTATATTTTTCCCATTTATCTTTCTAGTCTGAAATAAACTGACATAATGAATGTTAATGAAGGAAATTTTATAAAATTATTAATGTGACTGAGTTTGCTTGGTAGCTATATGGAACTTAATGAATCTCAACAGTTCTGGGGGCTAGGAAGGTTGCACGTGGTTTGGAAGGCTGGAGGTTGGGCCCTCAGTGAACAGGGGTTATCTTGCTATGCAGGTAGCAGCCACCTATGGTACTCTCTGGGCAGATGTCATACTCCTAGCATCTTGTTCCTGTGAGACCACCTTTCCCGTGTCCAAAGGGTAACATCCAATAAAAAACCCTCTACCTGTGTCTTCACTTTTCTAACAGAGAAATAAATTACTCAGTCTCTGCAAAGCCTGCAAGTTCTTCCAACAACCAAGTTAAAATTTAACAAACAAATAGGTTCGGATGAGGTATTTTCATCTCTTCTCTGTAACTTGGGGATCTTGGACTCAAACCTACTCTGACTGGCTGGCACTAAAACATTGCTCTCTAGAACATAAACACAGCCAAAAGATAAGCTTTATTAGTAAGACACTATTTCAGACCCTTTATGCCCTCTGTTGCTCATGATATTTTACTGAAAAAGTTGTTTAATAACACAACATTAACTTGAATAAGACAGCTCAGATATGTATATATTAATTTTTTATTCAATCATCACACATTAATTGAATATCCATATATTTAATGTGTTATGTTTGGAACTGAAGATACAAACAGGAGCATTACAGAACCACCTCCAAAGGGGAGGAGAATTAGAAGGCTGTCCTTTGGGAGGTGCTCTGCTCTGAGGATAAAATCCAGCACCTTCTCCACATCAGCAGCTAAATCTGAGCTGCAGCTGGCAGTCAGAAGACATCTGTTCATCATACATTTCTCTCTGGAGCAGACAAGCTGCAGATGAGCAATCGGCCATCAGGAGACAAGTAGGTGAAATAGAAGGTGGGAAATGGGGTAGGCAAATAACTACAGCCACAACCAAGAAACAAAATAGAAACAGAAACCACCGGTTTCTGGGAACAGTTGAAACACACAAAGATTATAAAATGCTAAAATTGCAAACATGAATTAAGCCGTTCCAAAAAGTAGTTAAACTGTGGGAGAAGGAGGACATAATCTAAACAGAAAATAAACAAATTAGATAATTTATTTTATTGACTCAAACCAAGATATTGGGAGATTTTATTTAAAAGAAGTGTGTCAGATATTAGCAGAGTAGTGTTGCAACAGGGACCCAAACATCAAATCAACAAGTATCTTAAGTGAAACAGAAGAGAAATTCTTTGAATTCTGTTCACAGGATGATAAGGCTGGGAAGTCAGCAATATGAAAAAGTTTAATGTTTGGTGCAGTTGATGAATACTTTGTAATAGAGTAGAAAGGAAGAATAATTCAGCTAACACTTTATGAGGCAAGAATGGGAAATGTTTAGCGTCTCAGACCATCTAGCTAGTCAGATGAAGTTAAAAGAGACTTAGATTTCACCCAAGTCTTATGAAAAAGATTGCTTCTTTGTTCTGTGTTTTATACTGGGGCATGTGGTGAGTGTGTGTGTGTGTGTGCATTCGTGGGCATGTGTGTGAAAGAGAGAAAGAAAGGCAGAGAGACAGAGAAAGAGAAAGCAAAAGAGAGCATCCTGGGGCTTAAACTCAGGGCCTAGGCACTGCCCCTGGGCTTACCTACTTTCCAAAGTCTAGAGTTCTGCCATTGAACCACAGCTACATTTTCAGCCCTGCTTCTGCTGCCTTGGGGGTGGGGGAAAGAGGGTGGGGGAAAATGAGGCAGTGGGGGAAGGAGGGCAATGGCTCAGCACCCCTCTTCTTGCTAATTTGCACACATTGGCTGCTCCAGACAGCCCTTTCTTATCCCTGCTCCCTGGCCCCGCCCTGCAAGGGGGTTGGCATGGACCCAGACTGTGGGAACAGAAGGTTCTGGGCCTTCTCCTCCTTCCCTCCCCGACCCTTGCTTACTCAGGCTGGACCTGGGGTTGCCCTTCCTATAATGCATTCCTGCCTTGGTGCCCCTCCCCCACCACCCACCCTCTCACCAGCCTTGTTCTGAGCCCACTAAGGGGCCTCATCTCTCTTTACAGAAGTAGTTTTGTTCTGGAAATAAAGATTCTAGGACTTAAATTTAAAAAAATAAAAAATTTATGTGATGTAATATTCTAAGTCCAAAAATCAGCACCTTAAGAGGTAAGGTTGATGGCACTATCTGGTATCTAAATGTAAGAAATGAGATACATGCTTAGGAAAAGGTAAAAATGTAGTTACAAAAAATGAGTTTTTAAATAATTGCACTTGGAAATGATTAAACATCACTGTAAAAATTTACACAGTGAGGACAAAGGTTATTCTTAGGAAAGGATTACAAGGGCTCAATAGCTATATATATATATATATATATATATATATATATATATATATGCATATAAAATGATGCTTATCGAAATGAACTCCAAGAAATGGAAACAAGAGGGTCTGGGAAGGTGGCTCAGTGGTAGAGCGCTTCCCTTGCATGCATGAGGCCCAGCACCACATAAGCAGAAAAAGCCAGAAGTGGAGCTGTGGCTTAAATGGTAGAGCATTAGCCTTGAGCTGAAGAGCTGAGTAACAGCACTCAGCCCAGAATAAAGGCCCCCCATGACTGACAAAAAAAAAATATATATATATAATTATTTATTTATATATATATGTGTGTATATATATAAAAAGAAATGGAAAAAAGAGATTTTCTTTTTTTTCTTTGGTTTATTCTCATTTGTTGCTGCTTTGTATTTCTTATCTTTGTCTTGTATTTAATTTTATCTGATTTGAGGCAGGGAAAGATAAGCAAAGGTGAGACAAAGAGGAAGCAATCTAGCATGATACTCACCAGACGCTATGTTGAAACTGAACTATACAACTTGTAGGGTAGGAGATTCAGATGGGGAAAGACCAGAAAAAAATGAGGGACATATACCACTGTTCAAAAGGAAATGTACTCCTTACCTATCTTATGTAATCCATGTGAACACCACTTTTACCCCCCCAAAAAAAATCGCATTTTTTAAATGATTGTTTTGAGAGGTCTTGAATGCCATATCAAAATTAATCATAAAAATTCTATTAAATGGGAAATCAAGTTATTTAAATTTTATTTTCAGGATGTAAAGTGATAAATGAGCCACAAAAGGGAGAGGGAATGGATTTAAGAGCTAATTTTGCAATTCATATCTACTAATACAAAGTATTTGTCAGAAAAAGGAAAAGAGCTACAAGTCAATAGGGTAAAATAGAGTAGATATCCAACAGGAAGCAGTTTTACTGAAAGAATGTGGAAAACTGATTCTTAGCAATCATTTCACCATTTCTCCAATTTAAAAATTAGATGGAATCTCCCATCAAAACTTTTCCTAGCCAAGTGCCCTAGGCCCACGCCTGTAATCCTAGCTGTTCAGGAGGCTGAGATATGAGAATCATGGTTCAAAGCCATCCCAGGCAGGAAAAGTCCCTGAGATTCTTAGCTCCAATTAACCACTCAGAAAACCAGAAGTTGTGCTGTGGCTCAAGTGGTAGAGTGCTAGCATTGAGCTGAAGAGCTGAGGGACAGCACCCTGGCCCAGAGTTCAAGCCCCATGACCAACAGCAACAACAAGAAAAGAATAAAAAGATACAATCTCAGAGGATTATTGTATCCAAGATCCCACAACTGGTAAAAAGTGAACATCAAATTTAGTCTAGCTTTCCTCTTATGACACTGTGTGTTCTCAAAGAAAAGAGATGACAAATAATTGTTGCATTTGTCTATTCAAACCAAAGCTCTCACTTTCCTTGTCCCTGATAGGCAAAGAAATCTGGAAAATTATCTTCTTCTCTGTCCTTCATTTGAAATTAACAGTCATTCATAATTCTTTAAATTTCATTATTTCTAAATCTTATTTAAAAAAAAACAACAAGCAACAGACAGCATCAGAAACAGAGGTAATCAGCATCTTATAGGCAATAGATGAGACAATCATTAACACCCCACTTATTCCTATCCCGCTAGAAAGGAAGAGCCGACCTAAGATAACATGCAATCTGTGGGTGTACTTTTTTAAAAAATATATAAAATGATTATGTCTTTTTAAAATTTATATCATATTCCTTTCCACAGCTATAAAAACTCTAGTTCCATGTAGTTCAATCTTTCCCTTTTTATTTTTTATACATTTTTTACTGTAAAGATACTGTACAAAAGGTTACAGTTACATGAGCAAGGTAATGAGGACATATCCTATCAAGCATTGTTACCTCCTCCTTTGTTTTTCCCCTACCATCCCTTCCCATTTTTATGTGTATTTTCAAAAGTATACCTTTACATATATTATGCCAGTTAGCACAGATTTAAAACTAATATATATATATACATATAAGTTAAGTATATTTATGTATAAGTTATGTATATATATGTATTTATATTCTATATGTTACATTAATATATGACATATATTACATTAATATATTGGAATATATTTACTTATTTAAATATATTTTATATAATGTATAATATACAAAAGTATATTTATATAAGTATATACTTATATATTATATATTAAATATGTTATATATTTTGTATTTTATTTACGTATTTATATATTATATAATTTATATATTTATATATTCATATATGTTTATTTACTATATATTTTATATATTTTACTTTATAGTTATTCTTATGCATTTTATATATATTGAATGTTATATCATATATTATGTTATATTTATATTATATATTTTATATTTATGTTGTATAATATGTTATATATAAATATAAAATATTTTTGTATATTATACAGTATATTATATATTTATATATTATATAATATATATTATTTAATTTTCAGTCTGTCATGGGGCTTGAACTCAGGGCCTGGGCACTGTCCCTGAGCTTTTTTTGCTCAAGGCTAGTGCTCTACCACTTTGAGCTACAGCTCCACTTTTAGTATTTTTCTTTTTTATTGAAAAGATGATGAGCAAGGGGGTTATGGTAACATCAGTATGGTAATGAATACATTTGGTTTTAACCATTGTTTACCCCATCCTTCATTTTATCCTGCTTATCTCTCCCTATTCCCCTCTCCCCAAGTTGGAAGGTTCATATCCAATGTAGTGTCAAGTATCAATGTTGCATTGGTTCATCCTTTGTCCAGCTGTTTCTGTGATTCCGTTTCCTTTCCACATATTAATTAATCTTATATACAAGACAAAATATACAGAAAACTAAAAGAAATGAAAATTAAGAACTACATACAGGACAAAATAAGAACCTCTTGTTTCCATATCTTGGAGTTCATGTTGATACACTTTTTTATATGGTCCTATGCACTAAGCAATTGAGTTATTGAGATCTCCTGTTAAGAATATCATAGACACAGTATGTTCACAAATAAAAAATAAATAAATAAATAAATAAATAAAAGAATATCATAGACATATTTTAGTTCTTACAAATGAATGAAATCATGCAACCTACTTTTCTTTGGTCTTACTTAATATAATTTTTCCAAGTCTTTTCATTTCTTTACAAATGGGGCAATGTCATTTTTTCTGGTGGAAGCATAGAACTCCATTGTGTATACATACCACAGCTTTATCCATTCATCTACTAAGGGGCATCTGGATTGTTCCATATCTTAGCTATGGCAAATAATACTGCAATGAACATGGTTGTAGTTGTAGCTTTAGTATGGCCTTGTTTGTGGTCATTTGGGTAAATGCCCTGGAGTGATATTGCTGGATCATAGGAAACTCTATGTGTAGTCTTTTGAGGAACCTCCCACCAACAGTGTAGTAGCATTCCCCTTTGGCCACATCCCCACCACAATTTGTTGTAATTAGTTTTCTTGAGAGTGGCCGTTCTAACTGGTATAAGATGGAATCTCAGTGTTGTTTTGATTTGCATTTCCTTTATAGCCAAAGATGTTGAGCACTTGTTCATGTGTCTCTTTGTCATTCATATTTCCCTCTTCAGAGAAGTCTCTCTTAAAGTCTTTAGCTCACTTTTTTAATGGGGTGGTTATTTCTTTGGGGATTTGTTTTGGGGGAATTTAATTTCTTGAGGTGTAGGTATATTTTAGAGATGAGGCCCTTGTCTGTTGTATGGCTAGTGAAGGTCTTCTTCCAGTCTATGGACTTGCTAGCTATGTCCTTTGCCATGAAAAAGTTCTGCAGTTCAATGCAATCCCACTTATACAACCTTTCTTTGATTTGTGGTGTTTCTGGGTCTTTATTAAGAAAGTTTCAAACTGTGCCAAGTAGGCCTAGTGTTTCTCTTTTTTTCTTTTTCTTTTTGCTGTCTTTCTTTCTTTCTTTTCTTTCTTTCTTTCTCTTTTTTTTTCTGTTGGTCATGGGCTTGAACTTTGGGCCTGGGCACTGTCCCTCAGCTCTTCAGTTCAGCTCAAGGCTAGTACTCTACACTTGAGCCACAGTGCCACTTCTGGTTTTCTGAGTGGTTTATTGGAGGGAGATAAATATATCAGGGACTTTACTAACCAGCCTGGTTTTGAACCATGATCCTCAGATCTCAGCATCCTGAGTAGCTAGGATTATAGGCACTGGTGCCCAGGTCCTAGTGTTTCTCTTATTCCTTCCTGTTTTATTTTCAGGATATCTGCTTTTACCTTGAGGGCTTGGATCCATTTGGAATTGATTCTGGTGCAAGGCGATATATAAAGATCTAACTGTAGTTTTCTAAACAGGTTTAGCCAATTCTACCAGCACCATTTGTTAAAGAGGCTGTCTTTCTTCAGTCCTATTTTTTGACTCTATTGTCAAATATTAGGTGACCATATGTCTGCAGGTTCATTTCTGGGTCCTGAGTCCTATTCCATTGGTCCTCAGGCCTGTTCCTGTGCCAGTACCAACCTGTTTTTATTACTACAGCCTTGTAATAGAGTTTGAAGTTTGGTATTGATATTCCTCCAGCACTGTTCTTCCTGCTAAGGATTGTTTTTGCTATTTGGGGTCTTTTAATATTCCATTTGGATTTTTGGATTGTTTCTTCTATTTCATTAAAGAAGGAATACAATAACTGTATTGTCAAAGCTCATAGAACTCATTAACTTTATAGACCATGATAAAGACAATTTACCCCATGAAGTTTAGAATGTGTTTATGACTTTAACTAAGTATCACTATCCCACAATACTGTGAAATCTATGTAATCACTTAATCACAATACAAAATTGCTGCAAAAAAGAAGGAAGTTGGGATATTGACAGGTATTGCATTGACTTTGGATATAGCCTTTGATAATGTTGCCATTTTCACAATGGTAATCCTCCCAATTCAGGAGCATGGAAAGTTTTTCTACTTCCTTAAATCGGCTTTAGTTTCCTTTTTCAGATTTTTGAAATTTTCAATATAGATGCCCTTCACTTCTTTGGTTAAGTTGATTCCTAGATATTTTATTTTTTAAGGCTATTGCAAAAGAAGTTGCTTTCCTAATTTCAGCCTCTCCCTTCTCATTGTTGGCATAGAGAAAAGTTACTGATTTTTGTGTATTACTTCTACACTCTGTTACTTTGCCAAAGTTTCAGATCAGCTCAAGTACCTTGGGAGTGGACTCTATGGGATTCACTAAATACAGGAACATGTCATCTGCAAAAAGGGAGTTTTGCTTCTTCTTTCCCTATTTGGATCCCATTTATGTTTGCCTTTTGCCTTACTGCTCTACCAAGGAATTCTAATACTCTATTGAAGAGGTCCACTTCTAGTTTTTGAATGGGCAATTGGAGATAAGAGTCTCTCTCATAGTGACAATTCTGCCAGGGCTGGCCTTGAACTGTGATCCTCAGCTCTCAGCATTCTGAGTAGCTAGGATTACAGGTATGAATCAATGGCACCCACCTAAAAACTTTTATCTTTTGCATTTGTCTTTCCAGAATATTTGTAAGTGAAAGGTCCATAATCCAGAAGTCTAACACCATGTTTTAGGATTTCTTATTCACCTTTACACATACTGTTCTTTCTTCAAAAGACTTTGCTTTGATAAACTGCTTATATTCTCCATTTCTACCTCAATGACTCAGATTACAGTTCCACCTGATAGACTCACCTTAGTGTTTCTTGGTGGGTAGGTAGACTAATTACATAGTCCCTCAGTAATGGATTATTCATGAAGGTGTTCAATTCCCTTTTGTTTATCAAAGTTTGTCTTCCCAGATATTATTGTTGATGATCATTTTTCATTGTTTTAAATATGACCCCACTACCTTCAAGCCTGCATGGTTTTCTGCTGAGCTGAGAAATTACCTGTTATTGAGATTTCTCTGCACAAGTCACATCTCTCTACTGTTTTCCAGAATTCTCTTAATACTTGTCCTTTGAGAGTATGATTAAAATGTATGTCAGATGGTTCTTAAGGATGCAGAGTATCCTGGTGGTCTTTCCTTGGATGATCTCTGAGATTTATACTTCTGGACCTCTGGCTTCCTTTACCTCAAAGATGACTGAAATGGAGGCTTGGAAGGTGGCTCAGTGGTAGAGCGCTTGCCTTGTATGCCTGAGGCCCTGGGTTAGATTCCTCAGCACCACATAAGCAAAAAGAAAAAACCCGGAAGTGGCACTGTGGCTCAAGTGGTAGAGCGCTAGCCTTGAGCTGAAGAGCTGAGGGACATCGCCCAGGCCCAGAGTTCAGGCCCCACAACCAGACCCACCCCCCAAAAAATATGTCTGAAGTGTCTTCATCATATACTGTCTAATGTCCTCATGTGAAATCAGCTTCTTTTTCTAACCATAGCAATCTCCACACCACTAAACTCTCGTCACAATCACCACACACCATTTCCCTAGCTAGGCAGTGGATTTTCCAAATATTTCTCCTTTGCTTTTTATAGATCCCACATATCACTCTAAAGATGGCTAAAAGCTGATAGACATATCCATGAAACAGTTTGAATGTATCTTTGTTTTGAAATCCCCTCTAGTGAATAAACAATGGCCATTATTTTTAACTTCTGCCTTCCACAAATCCTCAGGGTACAGACATGAGACAAACAGGTTGTTTGTCATGGTATAATAATGGAGATTTTGTGTACAATTTACACTAAAATCTTAAATTCCACAAAGTTCATTTATTAGCTTCCTTGATTCTAAGTCTTTCCAAGAATTGCCAGGAGTTTTTCACTTATAGCTTTCTTTAGCTTGCTCCCCAAACTCAATTTCTGCTTATAAATGATCCTTACAGTTTCTGCATATCTTTAAGTAGATTTTAAGTTATAACCTCACTGTTCAATATCAATTTTCTCTTTTTGTCTGCTTTACATTACCCTGATAAAATGCTTCACTCAGCAACCTTCATAAAGAAGAGAAGTTGGTTTAGCTCACAGTATTTTGTAGGTTGAAATCTAAGCCATATATCATAGACGAAAGACCCCAGACTCCTGGGATACTTTCGTCACTGGGAGGGTGCCCCAGAAACCAAGACTCCAAACCAGTATATGCAACAAGCAGGAGGAGTTTATTCAGCGTTTGCGCAAACGGTCTCTCTGCCTCGGCAAGGGAGAGAGCCTGGAACAGCGGTTAGCAATCATTTTGCTACGCAGGAAACTTTGTAACATTCTTCATAAAATGGTTGGCTCGGGGAGCGGTCACCCTGGAGGTGAGTTCACAAAGTTACAGGCTTCTGGTTGACATTTGGCCTAGTTTGCTGGACTCACCAGATGGTCCTTATCTTGGGTCCCATTTGGGGAATTTTCAAACAGGAACTTAGAAGAACATACTCGTTTGTTCTTTATCTATGACCACAGACCTTGTCCCTGCCGGGCATCTGGACTCTGAAACTTTTTACCCAATTTCTTATTTTCAGGGAGGGGAGGGGGTGCTATCACAAGCAAGTTTACAGAAGTAAAATCAGCAGTTAGCAATTGTAAAATGTAACTCTAATTTTTAATCTTTCAAGAGATACTCTGAAGGCAGAAAATGAGAGGCTTGCAAGATTAAGCAGTCTTATCTCCATCCAAGAGAAAGGGAAGGGTCAGCTTGCTCCTTTTCCAACAGGTTCAAGAGACTTATTCAGGATCCCATGAGACAATACTTTGATCTGCTTCTAAAAATATAAGGGCATCCTTCTGTATAACACCATTTAAAGATCTCATACCACTTCCTAATACCACCACCCTAATAATCAAACTGTCAATCATACAGACCCATAGGGAGACCCAAACATACTCAAAATGCTATGAGAGCCCTAGCTATGTGTCTGAATGAAAACCCATATTAAGGGGAAATCACTACCCATGTGTGTGTGCTTCTGTGTGTGTGTCTGTGTGAGTGTGTGTGAATTTATTTGTCCTAAAATAGAAAAAGAGAAATTCTGCATCTGTATCTTTCCCATAAAAGTGTTTGTTATAGAAAAGCCAAAAGATATACACATGTAAGCTTCGTTATAGGCTCACTTACAAGAACTGGGAGATAATTTTTTCTCCTAGTACAAAGGTTTGAGGATGGCCCATTCTTGGAAATTTAAAAAAACAGATCTGTCTTTGTTGTTATTGTTTTCAATGTACTATGCTATTTTTGTTTGTTTGTTTCCTTTGTATGTTCTTCTCCCTATGGTATATTCCCTGTTGTCACTGTACTTGATTTTGGTACCCTACATCTTGTATATACATTTGTCTAAGCTAGGGAGGGAAAGGGGAATAACAAAACACTGAAACAAGGACACAGGATGACCCATTACAACAAGAATACCCACAGGACAGTATATTGGAAACAAACTTTACAATTTTGGGTGGGGGGAGGGAGGATGAGGTGGGGGGGTAGACGAGTGTGGGAGGCGGGGGAGGGAAGGTATAGTGGGAGAACACAAGGGAAGGAGTACAATGATTGACAAGTAATGTACTCACTGCTTTATTCATGTAACTGTTACCCCTCTGTACAACATCTTTATAATAAAATAAAAAAAATTTAATAAAACATCCCAATTCCTAGAGCTTCATTGCAATTGCTAACTTTTCATGTTTATTCTTCAATCTTGAGGGACTTAAAACACTGTATCCACTTCTTAGCTGACTATTACTGGATTGGTATGTGGATTCCAATCAGGAGCATCTGAAGCAATTTGTTGTTTTGGGTTGTTGTTTTGTTTTGTACACATATTTGTTATTATGTTCTTAAAAAGTCACTTGGACTGGAGGTAGAAAGTGAAGGAAGGGGTGACATTGTCCAAAAAGAATTCTACTCATTAGCCAACTTATAAAATGTATAATAACAATTAAGTTATATATATTTTGGATTATAAACATTCATTTCACAACTAGATTGTATGGCTGTGATGAGATTCACTGCACTATTTTTTTCAGTGGTGAACTTACTTGTCACATCCAATGGGCACATGTGAAAAGAGCATTGTTGTTGGTGTTAATGGGGGAATGTGCTCCTTCATTGTACTTGAGCTTTTTGTAATACATTCTTGATATTAAACTAAATGTGCCTGCATGTAAAAATAAATAAATAAATAAATAAATAAATAAATAATGATTTTTAAAGGCCACATGCCTGTGCCTGAAATAGCATAAGCAGAATACAAATAGGCACCAAAAGGAAATAACTTATAGCTATACCTAGTATAAGGATAGATAACATGCATAAGATCAAATACATGTGTGTATGTATATACATATATATGTGTGTATATATGTATATTTTTATGTAGATATACATGTGTATATGTGTATATACATATATTTGTATATACACACATGTATCTGTATATATATGATTGTATGCATGTTTGTTATCTACATATAAATGTGCATATATACATAAGTATATATGTATGTATATATATAACCTTTAAATAATTGTAAAAAATAATTGCTATTCAACAAAGCAATTTATGAATACAATACATCATGATCAGTGTCACCCCTTTCAATATTCTTTGTGATATGGTTGTTACTGTTTGTTTGCACTTTGATCTTGACCATTTTCCCCCTTGACCCTAAAAGAATTTGTAATATGAAGACACTTCTGATTAACCATTCAGTATTTAGATCACTTTGGGGAAGAATGGGGGTTTATATCTTTTTTTCCTTGCAATTTATGGATTATGTTTACAACCCATCATAAATATAATGTCTTATCATCTCTCAGGGATAGTGACTAACCTTTTAGGAAGTATAAAGGACCCAGAATAGGCTTCAGAAAAACTTTGTGACTAGATGAACTATGCCCCTTTTGTCAGGAACTATCACAAGGAAGCTGGGCTCTGGTGGCTCACACCTGTAATGCTAGTGATTCAAGAGGCTGTGATCTGAGGATCATAGTTTGAAAACAGCCATGGCAGAAAAGTCCATGAGATTCTTATCTCCAGTTAACAGCCAGAAAGTTGGAAGTGGCACTGTAGTTCAAGAGGTAGAGCAAAAGAAGCTCAGGGACAGTACCCAGGCCCTGAGTTCAAGCCCTGTGACTGGAAAAGAAGAGAGAAGAGGGAAAAGAAGGAGAAGGAGAAGAAAGAGGAAGAGGAGGAGGAGGAGGAGATGGAGAAAGAGGAGGAAGAAAGCGAGGATGAGGAGAAGGAGGAGGAGAATTATGATCACAAGGAGACTCTTAATAAAGGAGTTAATGAATGAGAGTACTGAAGATTTATGAAGAGAAAAAGAATTGTTGGTAATACCTTTAGTGTAATCACTAAGACTAAGAAGCCTGAAGTCAGACTGTAAAGTTAGTCACTTGAATAATTGGTGGCACAATTTTCTCAACTACAAAACTGGAATAGTAATATAACTCACTACATAGGTGTGGTCTAAAAACAAAACGAGTTAAGTATGTAAGGAACTTAGGACATTGTGATCTGGTGTAACAAGCACATACTGCTCTCTCAGGAGAGGATATCCCAAATGCACACTGGTTTACAAATAGAAAAAGTACTTAGTGGCAAAAGTATACAAATCATTCCCAAGGAAAAACCACTCACCCAAAGGGTCCTGAGAGGAATTAGACATGAGTTTTTCCCAGTCTTTAGGCTCTTAGCTGGAATTGCCCTGGTCAGTTTGCTCCACAAGGAAAAATGTTATTAGAAGAATGCAAAGCTTTAGCCAAGTTTTAGCAACAAGAGAGGTTTAGAGTGGATGCTGGTGGCTAACACCTATAATCCTAGCTACTCAGGAATGGTTCAGAGCCATCGTGGACAAGCAAATCTGTGAGAATCTTATCTCCAATTAACCATCAAAAAGCAGAGCTGTGGCTCAAGTGTTAGAGCATCAACTTTGAGTAAAACTGCCAAGCTCTAAGTGTAAAAGGTCCTGAGATCAAGTGCCAGTATTAGTGCAAAAAGAAAAGAAAAAGAAAAGAGGTTTGGAAAGAATGATCATTGAGCTACAAGTGTCTGGCATCTTCTGTTAAAATGGTAGCTAACATACTAAAACAGAAGTTGCAGTCATGCATAATTTTTTAATTGGCCATCTTTACAAAGTAATAATTTATATGTAAAACAAACTTAATTCTATTAGAAGATTACATAAACATTTGGGAATGAAACACACATTCTACATTTATCAAACTGCAAAAACAAGTACAAAATAAAGTTAATGATGCCAGACACCAGTGGCTCAGTATGAGCCTAATAATCCAAGCTACTCTAGAAGCTGAGATTTGAAGATGGTAAATTGAACCTAGCTTGGGCAGGAAAAATCCATGAGGCACGAATCTCCAATGAACCGCCAAAGCGCTGGAAGTAGGCTGTGGATTAACCGATACAGTGATAGTGTTGGGAAAAAGAGGTATAGACCCTGTGTTCAAGGCTCAGGGAAAAAAGAACGTATGTTAAAGAAATCATCCATAAAATGCCAAGTTAATTCTTCTAATTTAATTTCTCTAAGATTTCATTAGATAGAATATCAAAGATTATATTTTAATACTTCAAATGCATTTGTCTCTTTCATTTAGAGTGACAACATACTTAGGACTGTAAAAACTGCATACAGACTAGAAGAAATATTTATTTTCCAATTAAAACATGCATATTTACAGTATCACATCTTAAATAACTACAATTATTCACATTCCCATCAATTGTTATTAAGATTATTTTTGTCCTATTAACCACCACCAGTAATTTTTTGTTTTCATGGTGGTAGTTATTCTGACAGAGATTAGATCAAATCTCAGTGTATGTTACTTTTCTTTCTTTGTGTGTGTGTGTGTGTGTGTGTGTGTGTGTGTGTGTGTTTGCGCATGCGTGCACCAGTCCTGAGGCTTGAACTCAGGACCTGGGTACTGGAGCTAATTTGCTCAAGGTTAGTGCCCTACCAGTTCACTTTCAGCTTTCTGGCATTTAAGTAGAGATAAAAGCTTCACAGACTTTCTTGTCCAGGCTGGCTTTGAACTACAATCCTCAGTTCTCAACCTCCTGAGTAGCTAGAATTACAGGCATGAGCTTCCAGCGCCCAGCTGGATATATCCTTCTAAATGTGTCATCCCACACAGAAAACAAAAGGACAAATGTACTAAGGTCCACTGAAATAGTCTCTGTTGAAGTTTTCTCCTGATAATGATTTCATGAGCCAGAATGCTTCATTAGTCAAGTTTGTTGTTGTGTTGTTGTTGTTTTTGTCAGTCTTAGGGCTTGAACTCTGGGTCTGAGCACTGTCCTTAGCTCAAGGTTAGCACTCTACCACTTGAGCCACAGTGCCACTTCTGGCTTTTTCTGCTTATGTGGTGCTGAGGAATCAAACCCACGGCCTCATGCATGCAAGGCAAGCACTCTACCACTGAACCACATTCCCAGCCCCCATTATTCAAGTTTAAAACTGAAACTTTTTCTTTTACTTTGTGTCTCCTTTCCTCACATAGGGGTGGATTTCAAAACTAATATTCTTTTTTAAAAAAATGTATTGTAAAAGTGATGTACAGATGGGTTATAGTTATATAAGTAAGTTATTGAGTACCATTCTTGTCTAATTTGTTACCCCCTCCCTCATTTTTCTATTTCTTTCCCCCTCAAGCCCCATATGTTGTAATGATCATTTCCAACATATTGTCTTGTGAGTATCACTACTGCATAGGTTCCCCCTTTGTCCTTTGTCTCACCATTTTGTTATTCCCCTTCCCTTCCCTAATTCAGATAAATGTAAATACAATACCCATGGTACCAAAATCAAATACAGTGACAACAGGGGTTAAACCATACTGGGGAAAACACAAAAGAAAACAGAAATCACCTAGTATATTAAGAACAACAACAAAGAAGAACCCCTTGTGTCCATGTCATGGAATCATTTCATATATGATCATATGTACATAGCTAGCAGCCCTGAGAAACTACTCTTCTGCTGTCCTCATTTGCTTAGCAAATCAATAAGGCTTATTTGCTTTTTCTTTAAAACTATGTTCTCATTCCTTAGGAATGGGCCCTGACTTCAGGGATAGAAATTTCAGTAGCACAAAAAGATAGAAGATATTTGAATTCATTTTTAATAGAATTAATTCCATCTATCCAGATTAGGAATGATCAGAAGGAAGATGGGGCTACCAAGAAGAATTTAAGGAAAAACAAAACTAGCAAAACAAAATCCATAAGTTTCTACTTACAAATTATACAATATTGAGACATGGAATAGTAACCATCAAGGTGTCTGTTGGATGATAAGATAAACAACTCAATTTGTAGATATCATAATCTACTAACCCATATCCTGACATAACAAAGAAATGAATATTCCTTGTCAAATATCCTCAGTTAAAAATAACATAAAGTGAGAAACCTATACTCCTCGCATGGCAGCTACTCTTACTTTGTATCATATTTATCTGATAGTGACAAAAACATACACTGGGTAGAGATCTCTCTTTCCTTGACCTTTCCAGCCCTCACCATAGCCATTACATGATATTGTCATTCCGATGGTGTAATCACCTCCCCCAAGGTCCTCCCCCTTAATATCTTTAAGTGACAATGAATATCAACATGAATACTAGAAGGGACAAATATTCAAACAAGATCAAATAAAGCATGCCAAAGATGATGACTACAATGACTATCCAATAAAAAAATGTGAAGTCATAATTTAAGAAACAATGGAGTGGAGATTTTCAAGATGGCGGAGGAGAAGCTAGAATCTGAAAAAGCTCTGGCATAGAAAGCAGATTTAGAGTTCCAGTGAACAGTCCTAAGCCAGAGAATCACACCAAGTGTGCCATCACAGGACAGAGAGTTAGACAAGAGAGGGAAGCCAAGGCAAAAAGACACATCTGAGCACTCGCCAGCAAGCCGCCGCGGCAGCGGCGGCAGGGTCGCAAGCTGCGGAGACCGCAGCCGGGGCAATACCTGAGCACTCACACAGAGAGTCCGGGACGAAGGAGCCAGATGCAGTGGGCGAGCGGATTCTACTCAACACCAGTAAGAACCAACAAAGAGTGGACATCTTCATCCTGCAGCTTGCAGACCAGAGACGACCCAGGATCTAAGACTCGGCGTGAGTAGAAGCCCGACATCCTCACTCCTTCTCAGGGAGCAGAGGAGGGAAGGCCACCCCTCCCCCCCCAGCAC